>NC_080715.1:25319354-25564354 GCF_019097595.1 Hemibagrus wyckioides | reverse complement strand
GTATTAATAGCCTAGTGTGGAGTGAGATTTCTGTTTGCCTTCACAGCAGCATTGTGTGTTCATGTGTAGGAGTGGGAATCTCTAGTGACCTCACAATCTGATGTGATTTTGATTCAGTGCCACAGTGTCATTATAAATAGATTCTTTATGCATCTGAATGCATGCTGAGTTCTAATTTCTGTAGCCTGCATAAGGATTTTCTTCCAACATGCAGCAATTTTAACAGAATATTATTAATATCATACACTAGGTTTGTGCAGTATCGATTTTTTTTTTCATGCTCATAATTCACCATTTAAAAAATTGTGATTAAATGATTTAATTGTCCAGGATAAAAAGAGAGAAAACAAGCATTTACACCATTTCAGGTTTAACAAGGCGTAATAATATTATTAGATGTGTAGTCAGGGACTGCTTGATGGCAGTGGCAATCGTAAAAATCTCAGCTGGATGGTGGATTTTGAGGTGATTATGCAGTCATGTGCAGTAAAAAACAAACCATAACAGTAAATATTTTATATTATCTTTTTACGAATCAGTTGTCTAAGGCTCTGGGCAGAGATGTTCTGTGTGTTTGGAAATGTCTATGTGTTGACCGGCTCAGGAGAGGAAAAACAGCATATTTTAAATTGACAACTTTGCTGTAGGCCAAAATTCATTCAAAATCTGTCAAAATGAGGAAAAAAGTAAAATATTTTTAGCATGATGATGATAACTTTATACTTATGCTGAGTCAAAGATAATTTTTTATTATATTCTACAGCTTTTTCCTAATCACTTTGGCTTATTTTATTATTTAAACTTTTACTTAAATTTCTCTAAACTGTAAGCCCAATTCTTGTTTTATGGGACTGTATTGCAGACTGCAAAATGTATCAACAAACCCAAAACATTTCATCCATGCTTCAAATCCTGGTTATTGTGTCAGTAAATTGTCCGGTGGCACCAGAATGAAAGGTTTTTTGTCACTGTGTGAGCCATACTGGTAAAAAAATATTTACTGGTCAATACTGTAGTACACAGTACATTTATTGTTGTAGCAGTGTCTTGCATGTAAACATTTGAAAAAAATGTCCATTTTAACACATTTCTTAAATGTAAAGTTTTTTTTTTTTACAATGGAACCTCGGCATACAAATGCCCTCTCTTACGAATTTTCGCCTTAAGAATTGTAATTTTGCAAGAAATTTGCATCGGAATAAGAAGCATTTTCCGCATAAGAGCGAACTAAACCGAACGCTGGCTAAGTTGCGTGTATGTCCAGGAGCCGTCGTGTGCGTCAGTGGAAAGCCAAACGATGCAAGTTTACGAATTTTTCCGATTATTTTTCAGTCAGAGAAAGCTGTTTCAAAAGAGTCAACCGACGATACCAACGTTGCCTTCGGCTAAGTGATTTTTCGCATGTTTTTTTGTTAACAGACTGTATTTTTAGCATAAGCTTGGTGACATGACTTCCTGTGAGGACCCTTGACATGGAATGCCTGGCTTGGGTCAGTTCTCCATAAGCACCCATACAGTTTACATTCAGTTCATATTGATAATATTGTTACAGTAATCCCCCGTTACATTCCAAAACCACCCGCGATAAACGAAAATCCACGATACATGGAAGCCACCCTCAAACGCTATTTTTTTTTAATTGTTTAAGCCATCAATTACCCTCCCACACTCTTTAAACACACACAGACAACATTTGCAAGCATATAGCGAGATGAATGTTGGGTAAATTCATAGAAATATCACATTTATAGTGAGTACTGTATGTAAGTATGTTCCTTGCCAGAAGCCTTAGAAGGTGCAAAGCGTTTGGGTGACATAATCGGGCTTGCAGAGAAACCGTAAAAATACAGCATATACAAAACAACACAAAACACTTGGGACAGTGACAAGCGAAGAACTGGGATGCTGGAGAATTCTGATTCCCTTTCCCCAGCTGCACGCATAGCCAGCAGCCAATCACAACCGTGATTAAATGAATGGGGCATTCCGATTGGCCAGACTCGTTCCTCCAGCCGTACTGTATTTTGATTTTAAGCATCCTCACACCACGCTTTCATAAACAATGCTACATGTTGTTTGTCTCTTGAGTAAATATGCTGAAGGTTTGCGGATACCGCGATATGTATATATATATATATAGTTAGTCATGTTCCAAATAAAAATCCGCGATATACCGGGACCACGATATACGAAATGCGATATAGTGGGGAATTACTGTAATATTTTTGGGTGACTGGACCAGATTATCTGCATTTATATTATTTCTGATGGGAAAATTCCATTCGCAGTACAAATTTTCACCTTAAGAACTCGCCTCCAGAACGAATTAAATTTGTTCGCCGAGGTTCCACTGTATAATGAAGAGAAAATTGCCACAAGGCCGTTTGCTGATTAAGCAAACATCATAAACATTCCAATGCCAACGAAGTCTGACAGATTACGATAACTGAATGGATCATTTAGCATGTGATGGCTCAAGATTGTTTAGAAGAGTCTGACAATTTCACTGAGAAACAACTCATCAATTTTGATCAGCGAGCCATGTGCATTTAGTTATTGAGCAAACTGTAGACAGTTATATTTACTCGTTTGTATACGTTTCCCAAAACCTCTGCAATTTGCTTAGATGAATAAGAAATTCAAATCTGGTGTGAACAAGAAACGAATTGTTCAGATATTTGAACTTCTTTTAAGAGAAATAAAAAAGAAATAAAAATTGATAGAAAAACTACAATGAAATCAAAACATTCTGTATATAGTGAAGAGTGTCTGTGCCGAGGTCAGTCTAGAGCATGTGGGCGGAGCTTCTAGGCTAATACCATTTTATTGCGGAGAAAAATATTGCACATTTGGCAGATTTTTTGAATAATAACAACTCCCCCAGTGTTAAATTGCCAAGCTTCTCATCGGATATTCTACTAATATGCACTAACATAAATCTACAGAAGCACATCTTTTCTTAGCTTTTTGGCTAAATGACCCTTCATATAAGAAAAGGTCTCTGAATAATTGCGTATCATTTATGGTATACATTATTTATTAATTTTTAGTGAATCTCCTTTTACCACAAGCCAAAAAAATGGAGTTTACGGCTGTTTTGGTGCGTCCGTTTTCAGCACTGAATCTTTGTCATGTCACACTCCACAGTGGTGATTATGAAAGAAGACACTCATGGCGTTAAGAATTTCTAGTGTTTCATAATATTTCTGTTTTTACCTAGCCTACAAGGGGCAATATATTCATAGAAAAATGACAACAATTGTTATTTTTTTTTCACACCTATGTTTCTATCGTCAAAGTAATTGGTGAAATTAAACCCATTTCTGCTCTCTGAGAGACTAAAATTCTGTATAAGGTTATCCCATCAGTGGGAAAAACATCACACACTGAAGACTAACATCATCCTGACAAATTTTATATCAAACTTGCGGCGATAAAATAATTCATTTGTCTGATAAATACTTTAAATATCTGGTAAGTCCATTTTCATTCACCCAGCAGAAAGGAACAGCAGTATAGTGGTAAAAAGGGAGGGTTATGTATGTAGTCCTCGTAGGAATATGACCTGTGAGTATTTAATTTCCAATAAGTGCAGTTATGCCATTCCTGTGAATGAATATTACATGACATTTTACAGGACATACAGTGAACTACATATATTCTAGACCTCAGTTATGTTAATGTTCATTCACTCTGTAATGTTTCCCCTGTCTGCACCAGGAAAAGAATAATTTAAAGAAATAGCATACAAATTATTTTCAAATCCATTTGAATACTACATCTATTTTCAGTATGTAACATTCAGGTTTTTAATTATTATTTTTTTTAAATCAGAGGTGAGAAATAAATCATTTATGCCTAAAACCCATGCTTGCAAAAATCTTTTTAATAGAGAATGGTGATCTAATGTTGGATGATTTTTTTTTTCACATTCCCTATCTTTGTCTCTGTGTTTGTGTGAGCGAGGAGGTTCTATCGTGAGCTGAAATCATTGCATAGCGCCGCATTGTTGTAGCCCTGAAAGGAAGCCACACTTATAAATGCAAATCCTTCACTCTGAGTCCCCCAACAATATTGGCCTCAAACAGTGCCGAAATCTTTAGCAGGCTGATTCAGGATAGAGCTGCAGCATTGTGTGTGTGTGTGTGTGCGTGTGTCTGCGTGTGTCTGCGTCCATATGCGTGTGTGTGCATGTGTGTTGGACTGAGGCGCGTCTGTTTGTTTGGCCAGGAGTCAGCATGTGTGTGTGTTGCCTGTGAGAGCAGATTGGAGCATATTGCGCAGACTCTGGCCATGTTCTGTCTTCAAAGCGAGGGGAGAAAACAGGACAGCACGGAGACTCCGGAGCCATACACACGTGATGCCTCTGGCACTGCCAGCCTTTGGTCTGAATCTGAGCTGTGTATGTGTGTGTGTGTGTGTGTGGTTCTGTCTGTCCCACCGTATGCCTGTCCACTTTTTGGCTTGGCTTTCTCCATCTCTCTCTCTCTCTCTCTCTCTCTCTCTCTCTATCACTCAGACACACACACACACACACACACTCTCGAACTCTCCCTACCTCAGATAAGAATAGGTGTAAGCTCCCAGTGACATCTAATTACACAGAGCAATGGATTACAGAGAGAGAAAGAGGTACGAAGAGACATTGGAGGGAGAAGAAGCACGACAGAATTAGCGAATAATTGGCGTGGCTCTGCGCTGACTCATACACCAGGACATTCAGAGTCGTATGAAAGAAGAGTGCTTCTTGTCAGCTGTATAATGCTGGTAAGAGCACTCTCTCTCTCTCTCTCTCTCTCTCTCTGCCATATAACTCTCTGGTTAAAACCTGAACATTTATTGCTGTGCGGGTAATAGACTGGCATTATATAATAAACTTTGCACTCTGTGCCTTGGTGTTAAGGAATGAAAAATGAACGTTGGAGATAAGTCATTTTTGGAGTTGAATGATGGAGAGAATGAGCTTTGGCTGAACCCATCATAGCATTATTAGTGGCCGCCAGGGAGAGCTTGGTGTTGCGTGTGCATACACACACACACACACAGCCAAGTTTGTCAAAACTGCATTCGGATTGTCACTCAGTACAAATTATTAGGGATACATTGTTTATAATAGAGATGTAACCAAAAACGAATATATTATTCCGATTGAACGGATGAAGTGTTCTAAATGAATACAAATGCAGACCAAAATAGAAGGCACTATTATTCTTTTCTTTCTCGGTTGTTTGTTTTTGAAAGCTTGATTATCTATTTAAGACTAGATCTCATAGGGACAGGGTTCCTATGGAAAACGAGAGAAGTTTGGGAGCAGGATGTTTTTACTTGTATATGACGTGGGCATGAAACTGAAGGGCATGAGGGGTTTGAAGGGGACGAGTTTCACCCTCACATGACAAAGACATTCATTAAAATGAACATGACCCAACTAATGCCATTAGAAAATATCACAGGCAGGTAGAAACTAAAATAATAAGAGTTTGCAGGCTTAAACCCGCCCTTAACTGATACTGCTGCCATTTCTACTTCTGTTTTATTTACCAAGGTTTCCATGGGGATAGGGCTGATACAAAATTACTTCTGGTGAAGTTCACTCCCTCTTCAGACTTACGTCTGAAAACAGATATGGATATTCATATTTGTAGCATGAAACATGAATATATACTAAACATAACATAGAAATATCAATATAAGATACAGCATTAAAACTAGATATTAATATCCAGGTAGGAGATGTTGATGGATAAATACTGAGATACTCAGGTCTACTAAGGTCTGCTAAGGTCCAGGTCTACTAAGTTCTGCAAATAAATAGTGATCATAAATAGTAAGCAATATTGGCCACAACGTTATGAAAAGCATCACCCATGTGCCACTGCGGAAGCTGTGATTGACAGGATGATTGACTGCTATTACATTTCATTACAATCTGTGAGGAAGAAACAAGGATCACAAAAGATCAGCAAAGTTATTAGATCTGCAAAGCCATATATGTTTATAACTAAGGTGAATGGAATACAAGTAATAAAGGCACACAGCTGTTTAATACTTGAATACGTTTACATTATACACTGCGCTGCTGGTTTATTTGGTGCTCCTACATCGTCCCTAAACTCAATTGCTCTCTTATCAGGCACCGTACAGGTAGATTTTATAGATACACAATTATTATACACCATTTTTTCCTTTGCCCCATGCGTCACTACACATCAGCTAACACAGGACCACCGCTGACCAGACATTATTTGTTCGGTGGATGATGAGGCTCTAATTCTATAGTGTGGTGAGACAGTATTATGCTGAAACGACAGGGTAATTTAGTGTAGAGCCGTTTCATGAAGAGACCAAAATAACTCACAAAGAAATGCTGTATGGTTTCCTTCTTTAGCCTCCAGCCTGAAGGTTTCTCTGCACCATATACCTGTGTTGATAGTCAACAGCATTTTAGTGAAACATTTTTTATTCTACAAAAAGCAAATTCTACGATATTCAGAGGAGCTTGATACGTTGCAATTTCCTGCAGAATATGTCCTGCATAAATAAATAAGCTGCACCAAAATCAAGAATTTTTGGCTGCAAGAATCACCAAAAAAACTCCAGGAAATGCTGATTAATGAGCGGCGATTCATTAGATGAACCATCCCTTTACATTTGGTAATACAAAATGGAAAAGCTGCCTAGGTTAGTGATTAGTAATGATGGATAACAGTGTAAAGCTATACACTGCTTACTTGAGTGAGAATTTAATTAAGCAAGACTCAAGCATATTTATGTGTAAAATGATCCAGTATGCATGTGCCAGTAATTTGTGATATGATATATTATGATAAACAAAATGCATGAGGCTATAGTATAATGGGTGTTCACTATGGTCGCATTTAGAATGACAGAGGAAGACATTATTAAATGTAAAAATGTGAATATGGAGTCAAGGAACCTCAAAATTCAAATAAATACAGCACATCCTTTCAGTGTTCTCTTTAAAGTCACCCCCCCCAATAAATAAATAAATAAATAAATAAAAACATGTGTGTGTCTCTATTAATCCCCTTGAAGACTAGTGTAATACTAGAGCTTTTAAATTCAAGATGACTGACAGGCAAATAGAGACATCAGCTTGTCCTAATTGGCTGAATTTCCTTGTTCTTTATCCTTGTTTTTTTCTTTTTTCTCCTATAAATAGAGGCTGTTGTACCAGACAGATTCCTCTTACAGATGATTTAAAAGCAAAAATTAGCAAATATTATTTAAAAAATGTCTAACTTAAATATTCGTAAGTCGAACTACAGTGTGAAATATATGAATTTACAGATAAATATAAATTGAAGTATATTTAAATGCAGTTTGAAAGTGAAATGTATAGATTGAACATAATTTATATTAAATTATAAATGTAATTTAACATAACAGATTAAAGATAGTCTGTATATTTCATATTATGATTTATATATATTATAATTTACATTCTTAATATATAATATAATATAATATAATATAATATAATATAATATAATATAATATAATATAATATAATATAATGTATTATTATATAATAATATAATATAATGATAAATGTTTATCATTTTATTCTATCTTTCTATACTTCTGTAAAGCTGCTTTGAGACAATGCCCATTTTTAAATAAACAAATATATTAAATTATAAAATTATTTTATATTTATATGTTATTGTCCTGGATTTCACTGATTAAAAATGTAGTGTGATTTTTAATCAGTTAAATTTTGCAGGATTTTAAATGGAGTGTCTTGTGCATAGGTAAACAGGAACCCTCCATTTTTTTGCTGTTAAATTTGTTGTTTTTTTTTTTTTTTTTGACAGCTAGCTCAAAGATTAAAGTACACGATATAAATGTCAGCTAACTCTTAGGAGACTTGTTTTATCAACACCATGGACAGCCAGTGAAATGGAACAATTTAACAACACATAGTGAAGGAAAAAGCTGAAAAAATTTCAGCAAAATTGGAATAAAGTGGTATCTCTGTGGTTAAGGTTCTCTGCTCGATGTAAGTCCAAATCCCAGTAAAGCCAGACAGTCACTATTGGGCACTTGAGCAAGACCCTTAACCCTCAGCTATATGTTTGGATAAAAACATCTGCCAAATGAATAAATGGAAATGAGAACTTTTACAGCTCCATGTCAGCATGTCTGTGGCTGATCTCCAACGCAGCTTCTTCCTGCTGTTTTCACATGCCAAGATCTATTTCACTATAAAACATTTATGTTTTAAATGGGTTTTTAGAAGCGTGTGCAAGCTCTCAGTATGTGGAAGAGGATTTTATACATGCAGAATCAACAAAGTGTATCACATACTGCAACATGCCTGCAGCGCTATTCTGCTGAGAGAACCATCACACAAATTCAAAACCGCACAAACTCTACAGCAGGAAAGAAATAGCACCAAAAGGAAAGGAAAGAAAGACAGAAAGAAAAGAAGAGACATGCTTGAGGTCCAAAAAAAGAGAAAAATAGAAAAGGAACTCGAACAGGAGCCATTTGCTGGCAGTGAAATGTGAGTCATGGTGAAGACGAGAGAGCAGAAGTAGACGAAATGAAAGTGGAGGAGGAGGTCACAGGAAACTCTCGCTCACCCGCATGTGCCACGTTTGTTTGATTTAAATCAAATTAAAATGCAATTAAACTAAACAAGTCTCTTCTCTATTACCTCTCTAAGGAAGTTAAGAGATGACAACACACAGGCATTTGCACACAGACACACACACACACAACCACACACACACACAAACAAACACACACACACATGCACACACACGCATTCATGCACACACACATGCACATACACACACAGACACCTTCACATGCACACACACACATACATGCATGCAAACACACACATACACACACACACCCCGAAAGCAAAGAGTGTGTTTGTGCCGCTATTCAAAGGACACTTAATATTAATCACACTCTCCAAAAATAATACTGTTGTTGCTAAGCAACAGCCAGGCCTCCTCAGGCGATGAAGGAATTTCTCTAAATAAATAGTGATCCTGCACAATATTGGCCGCAACATTACAGAAAGCGCCACACACACATGCCACTAGATAATGCAGAAGTGTGTCTCGGCTGTGATTGACAGAGAAGATTGATGACCAGTAGAAAGTTGATTTCAGTAGAAACTCTGAGCAGGAAACGTACAACTGAAGGATATTATTAGAACTGCCCAAATCTTTAATATATTTCTAATGAAGGTAAATATTATAACAGCAGTCAAAGGCACTCATACTGTTTGTTTTACAGTACACACAGTCATTTTAATAATACTGTAAACATTCAGTATACACCGAGGTGCCATTTTGAGCTTTGTAACTACACACATCTATCAGCGAAATCTACCATACAAAGGCACTTTATTGTAGGAATACAGATTTTTAAAACATCTATCCATAAACAGCAACAACCATAAGACTGTCATGGTCCAGAAGTTGCTTTGGTGATGGATAGAGATACAGCAATGGTGCTGAGTGACTGAAGCTTGTATCAGGCAAATACTGTGTGATTATTACTAATCGTTTTAATGTGTCATCATTTTAATGCTTTCAAATGTACAAATATACTGACAGTGTGATGTAACTTGTGTCACCTGTGGTGAATCATATCAGCTCAAAAAAACACAAAGTATATAAATATATATATAGCTTTAACATAAAGAAAATATAGCTGCTAAATATATGATATGTGTAATAGGCATTACAGAGGTCCGATTCACTTCTCTAACATCGGACAATTCTCTCCACGCAATGGACCTGTGTAGTGTAACTTAAACAGCAGAGATGCTTTTCCTTATCTAGAACAACAGTCCTCCTTACATTTGGCCAACCAAGGAAGCAGGGATAGAACTGAAAACAAATACATTATTTAATAAGATAAACACATAAACAAATACAGATAGAACTAAGAGGCATACCATGTTTGTTTGTTTTTTAAAGAAAGCTAGCTAGAAAGGTTCACATATGAAGACAAAACAAGACTGGAATTGTGCATCAGGACTGGGATCCAGTTAGACCCCTGACTCCCCTCTCCCCCACTCTTCTGTCATCCTCAGGTCCCTGTCTTATTCTCGCCCTCAGTTAGTTGTCTTGCTGTCAGTTTACTGTCTCACTCTCAATTCTCTGATCGTCCTCACTTCCCTGTCTCACTTTAACTCCCTGCTCCTCCTCACTTCCCTGTCTCACTTTAACTCCCTGCTCCTCCTCACTTCCCTGTCTCACTTTAACTCCCTGCTCCTCCTCACTTCCCTGTCTCACTTTAACTCCCTGCTCCTCCTCACTTCCCTGTCTCACTTTAACTCCCTGCTCCTCCTCACTTCCCTGTCTCACTTTAACTCCCTGCTCCTCCTCACTTCCCTGTCTCACTTTAACTCCCTGCTCCTCCTCACTTCCCTGTCTCACTTTAACTCCCTGCTCCTCCTCACTTCCCTGTCTCACTTTCAACTCCCTGCTCCTCCTCACTTCCCTGTCTCACTTTAACTCCCTGCTCCTCCTCACTTCCCTGTCTTATTTCAACTCCCTGCTTCTCTTCACTTCCCTGTCTCACTTTCAACTCCCTGCTCCTCCTCACTTCCCTGTCTTATTTCAACTCCCTGCTTCTCTTCACTTCCCTGTCTCACTTTCAACTCCCTGCTCCTCCTCACTTCCCTGTCTCACTTTCAACTCCCTGCTCCTCCTCACTTCCCTGTCTTACTTTCAACCCCTGCTCCTCCTCACTTCCCTGTCTTATTTCAACTCCCTGTTCATCCTCACTTCCCTGTCTCACTTTCAACTCCCTGCTTCTCTTCACTTCCCTGTCTCACTTTCAACTCCCTGTTCATCCTCACTTCCCTGTCTCACTTTCAACCCCCTGCTCCTCCTCACTTTCCTGTCTCACTTTCAACTCCCTGCTCACCCTCACTTCCCTGTCTCACTCTCAACTTCCTGCTCCTCCTCACTTCCCTGTCTGACACTCAGCTTTCTGTTCACCTGTCACATACTCAACCTCCTGAATTTACCCCTATTTTTCTGACTTACCCCACAGTTTCCTGTCTCAGTTATCCTCAGTTCCCTATCTAATCCTCAGCCCCCTGTCTCATCTTTAACTCTTCATCTAACCTTTATGCTTGAATCCACAGTCAGATTCATATTTCATATTTCTGTGTCTTACCCGTACCTTAGCTTCCTGTTTCAATCAAAGCTCTTTGCTTTCTTTCTCAACCTTAGCTTCATGTCTCACCCTTGGCTCTGTCGCTGACTCAAGCACTGCTTGAAGCTTCATGTCTCAGCATTGGTTCCTGTCTCCCTCTTATCACTTTGTCTCACCTGGAGCTGTTCAGCCTTAGCCTTCAATCTCACAGATGCCCTGTTTCAACCTCAAAGTTCCTTTCTTATCCTCAGCTATTCTCCTCACCCCTGGATCCCTGTCTCACCGTTGACTGTCTCTCTGTTCAGGCCCCATGAGGCTGTAGCTCTAATCAAGCACATGCTCCTATCAGAGCCAACATGACCTTTCAGGTGCTGGCACTTTCTGGCATGACCTTTTAGAGTGAATGGCTGAGCGGGAAGCTGAGACTAATGTGCACAGTAATGGAGGATAATGTGAACTGCTGCTCAGGGCTGCACATTCTTTACGTGCGAGAGTCCCACTTATCCATTGCTTCTCTCAGTATCACAATCACACACTACTGTTCACAAACGCTCCTCTGTTTTCTCTCAATATCTGTCTTTCTTTTTACAACACTCACTCAATACGCTCTTTCCCCTCAACAATACACTTGCTTACATTTTCTACATAAAGGTTCCTGTGCAGTTTATTTTCCAAATTTTTGTGCCTCTATTATTTCACATTCAGTGTTGTCTTTTATATTGGTTCATGTTTCCATGCATTTCGTTCCAGCTCTGCGGGGTAAATTAGATAATGGCATTAAATGTTGTTTGTATGTTTTATGTGCAGGCTTTGCACTGTTAATACCGTATTCTGTTCCCTGTATACATTTGTTGATAGTCACATGCACACTCATATACACACGAGCTCACCCAAAGTTCAAGTGAGACACAGAGCACTGCCCAGCCAGTCATCCAGAAAATGGTGAGTGTTACACATGCTCGAGCAAACTGCCATTTCTTATTTTTGTACCCTGACTCAGTCTCACAGAGTAATCCAATCGTATCAGGTCAGAATTGGGCCATCAAACCCTTACATGTAGCTCAGCTATGAGCTTTCATTTTTATAGAGTTTGGAATAAGGCTGTATCATAAAGGGGAAAAAAAGTGCCATAAAGTGTCATAAAGAAAATAGGAGCATGGGTTTCAAACCCAGAGCAATGTTTTTAGATGACAGCATTTACAAACTGTAGACAGATTAAAGCAGCTGTAGATACGGCGCCAAAAAAAAAAGCCATATGTTTCTAATTACAAATGAAAAAAATTCACTAAACTGACTTCAAGATATAGTGACTGCCTGTGTTCAACCTGGCAGGTAGAACTTACAATTAAGCACAGCCCATAGTAATTAATGTGTCCTTGTTGTTGCTGCTTCTGTGTGCAAAGCCGCAGTGCAGATGGGACCTCAGCTGGGCCCCCGTTCTTAAGCAAAAGTAAATAAAGTGATGCACAAAGAGAGGCTGCAAACAATGAATGCCAGTTCTGTTAAAACCAACACAATCCGTGTAACATATCTAGAGCACTAGGATGGAGTGGTATGAGACTGATCTCCCGCTGCTCAATTCCCCGCATGAAGCTGGGGTTTGATGACAGGCCCACTGAGAGACGAATGAGAGAGAGAGAACGAGTGAGGGGGGGAGAGAAAATAGGAAAATGAGAGAGTGAGAGAGGGAGCTAAAGAGGCTGTGGGTTGAATGCCTACGGGAAATGGCCCGCCGATGTGCTTATATTACACTGACTTTAGATTCATCTTGGAGATTGAAGCTGATTCCCAAGGGAAATGATGTCTGCCTGTGCGTGGGGCATCTCGTCTTCGATTCCAGCTATGGAGAAGAGCTGCGGGGTACTTAGTGAGAAAAGAGCAGTGGGTGTGTGTTTTAGAATGGGAGCTAAAGTGGGCCTATGTTCCCCATTCACCTGGCCAATATTGAGGTTATTACTCGATATGTTGAGGCTGCGTAAAGCGGGCTGCGACAGGGAATCTATTATGTCATCAGAAAGAAGGGATCAGCGGAGGACAGAGCATGAAAGGAGGAGTGGAAGAGTACCTGCTTGCAAGAGTGCAATTCTTTACAGCTAATTAAAGCTTCCTATTGAGGGGCAGGACTGTGGAACAAAGGGAGAAAAGAATAGAGAGAAAGAGAGAGAGAAGAAGAAAGGAAGAAAGAGGGAAGAAAATATTACAGCCTTTTGAACCAGACTGCAGTCAGTAGAGCAAAAGGATGGTGTTCAACACCCCCCCCACTCTTGCTCTTTGTTTCTCTTGTTTCTTTCTTTCTTTTTTTTCTTTCTCTCTTTCGTTTCTCTTCCTTCCTTGTCTAATGTAATGAGTGCATAATTGTTTTGCGCATAAGAGCACTTGTGGGTGTCTGTGGTGTGTGTGTTATACGGTTAAGTGAAAATCCGGAGCTTTTCACTCGAGTTTGCTCAGTCAGTGCAGTGACTGTGCTGTGTGGGTAAATGGAGCGAAGAACAGACAGCAAAGTCTTTAGCACACAGAGAATTACTGGCATGTCACACACAAAACACACACACACACACACAATAGCCACAGTTAACAAGCCTCAGTGAGGACTACAAGCTCCCCCTCATGGCTGCATTATGTATTTAAGGGTGTATCATGGGGATGGTGTTATAACAGGAATCTCCAAGCATACACCTGAACTCATCTGTGGTTATAACTCTCTTAAATTCCACACAGGTTCGGGTCATTTTTCTTTTTCTCGTAAACCATAGTATGCCACATGAGGTTACAATGAGTTGAGCAATAAAGTAAGAAGAAATAAAATTGCACTTTTCTTTTACTGTATTACCTCAGTGATCTGTTATATACTAAAAGACCTTTAATTATTTAAAAATAAATTGCATATTAGTGTTAAACCATATTGGACCTTTCTTAATATCACTTAAATTAAAAGGTAAAAGAATTGTGCATGTGTAAGAATACCAGGGGTAAAAAATAAAGTATGATTTTTTATTTATTTATTTATTTTTAATAAACTTGACATGTAATTGTACCTAGTTTAGGATTGTTGCATAATGCATCTGATTTAAGAAAAAAAAACATCAAAAACTGTTTTCAAATCAGCAAAGGAGCACAAAAATATGTTTTATTTCAATCGAGATTTTGTGTAGAAAGTATGTAGAGATAAACCAGAGACAATCTGCCTTCAAAGACCAAGCTGTGCAGTGAGCATGAGAAAACAGGACAGTGATTTAAGTTCTCAAGGAGTCAAGCAATATGGAGGTGATTTCCGCCTTATAATTTCCTATAAACTTCCCTTAAATTGGCTGGAAGTGATTGTACTCGGTGTGCATGAAAGGGTTAAATGACATTGATGTCATATGGGAGAAATGTGGCAGGAATGGAAGACTTCCCATTCCTCTGACTGAATGAGTTCATGTGCTTTAGGCTACATGCTAGAAATTCAAGATGGCTGTCATTAGCCTCATTATTATGGCGCTTTCTCATTAAGAGGTGAGCTAAATTGTTTAGTGAAGCCTAGGAGAAAAAGAAAAGTGTTCGCTAAATTGTCAGAATTAACACTTGGAGGTTGATGTAAATGGATTTTTTTTTACACAGGAACTTTAAATTACTGCAATCCTGACATGAGGTGAATTGTGCCATTGTTGCTCTGTGATTGGAGAGCTGCTGGCTTTTGAATGTGGCTTAGTGTGAGTGTGTAAAGACATGAGGAATAGTTGACGTATAGAAAATATCGACCACATGTGCTTACTTATGTTTATCAATGATAATATGCCATAATACATGAATGCATGAATAATAATAATAATGATAATAATAATAATAACAATAACAGTAACAATAATAAGAAGATATAATAATAATAATAATAATAATAATAATAATAATAATAATGATAATAACAATAACAGTAACAGTAACAATAATAAGAAGATATAATAATAATAATAATAATAATAATAATAATAATAATAATAATGATAATAATAATAATAACAATAACAGTAACAATAATAAGAAGATATAATAATAATAATAATAATAATGTTTCTAATGTAAAAATGCATTTGCTGCCAGCTTGATTGAAACATAAGAAGGCACCGCAGTGTAAAAATAATCTTATTCCCCATTACTCCCCAGCAGCTGCTGCGCCAGTGTTCCTCTTCACAAGCACCTCAAGCTTATAGATTTGGTTTGAATGTTGGGTTTAATTAACGAAGAGTTAATTAAAATGTGTCCTTCATAAAATACACGTGGAAGCTGTGCTGGTTTAACAGCAGTGCTGGAAAGAAAGTAGATGCTAGTTTCACACATTTAATTACCGTGTTCTCTGGTTACCAAAGTCCTGCCAATATTAGTGCATATGCTGGGTGTTGTATCTCATAGTTCCATACACACACGCACACACATTTAAACCAGCAAACAGTATGCATGTAGAGGGAAACGTGAAATGTTCAGAAATGCCAGCTGAAGAATAAGATGGATTTAGCATATCTGTCTTCACATTAATAGACATTTCATCGATTTAAGGAATAAAACACTTCAGGGCAGTAAGTAATGATGGGATGGTGTGATGTGGGCTGAAAGTTCGTTATTTTCCAATTACGGCATGTACCAAACGGTTTTATTCTGCGTATAATATTTGCCAACAGTTATCCTTGTATTTATTTAGTTATTTAGGAACAGTGTGTACTTTTTATCCATTTATAGTTACATTTAATGGTGTACAATATCTGGAAAAAACTGCTCGTATTGTCTGTATGTATTTCTTGCTATTTCTCTTGATCACAGCCTCTTGAATAGCGATGGTATTCTTAGTCTGTGACTAAGTGAACCAGTATCAGGATGTATTCTGCTATTTATAGAGACTTCCGCGTACTTCTGTAACTCTCTCTGGCTGAGGATGTCTGTCGTAGATATAAAAATGTAAAACGTCTGAGAGACAAGTTAGTTCCTCTTATCACTTATGTTATAGCAGCTGTAAACACTCCTAGCCTTACCTCGGTTTGTTTCTCTCTCTTGAAGATAATAAGACAGAATCCCCAGCATGTTGTGTTCCTGATCTATCTATCTACAGAAATTTTTCACCATATTTTTCTTGGTTAAATACCACCATATTTTACCCCTGATAATTAGAAATAGTAACAAATCAGTGCTTTAATGAATGCTTTTATTTAAACCTGTAAATTGCCTTAAAGCTAGTCAGCTTATAACTGAGAAATAACTGAGCAATCCTATTTAAGATTTCAACAGCATGGTGCATGTACACGTACCATTCAAATCAGAAAACACCACTTGTTTAGCCAAAAATAATTAGTCGAAATAGCAAACATCTTCAACAAACTTCTGGTGATCCAACAGTGTATTTGTTTCTTAAAAACCTTATCTTGGAAAAAAGTTACATAAACTCTCAAGATCCATCAGCAAGTTTCTTTTTCCTCCACCTGTTTCTATTAGTTTCAGTGTGATTACTGAATAATAGGCCTTAAGATGAATAACTGACTAATACGCTAGGACATTAAGAGGATTAGCCTGCAAGTCAATTATACTGCTTATGTTTTAGTCTGTTTATGTGACCAGTAGTGGTAGAACAAAGAGAGCAGAAACACTTCAGTACTGACAGTGAGTAAAAGTGTGATTGAAATACATTAAAAGGCTACAGCATGTCTCACTTGAATGTCTCTTTCAAACACATTATATCAAAGTGCTTTGGCAAAAGAAATTAAAACCATTTGAAATCAATAGAATGAAAGTGGTCTAAAATAAACCCTGCTTTTTGCCTATTTAACGTGCCTCTTAAAATCCATTTAAATACAAAATACATCCGGTATATATAGGCCTGCTCTCCCTGAAGCATTCAAGTCAAGCTTTTTCGACCATATAGCAGGAGAGAAGACTTTTAATGAGTGCCTGCTTGTCACAGAGCTGACTAGAGGTGTAAGTGATGGTGGCAGGTTGGGCCCCTGATTGGCCCAGTGAGATCTGAACACTGCTTCTATACTGTACATACCGATGCTACTGACATCACTGCTGACACACAATATCATACCCCAAGAGGGAGGGGAACGGGAGCGTAGGTGTGGGTTGGAGGATTGAAAAGGCATGCGTGTTAGACAGAACCATCGATAAGCTCAGTGTGAGTTAGATGAGTTTGGCATCCAGTATCAGCCAAGCAGGGTTCATTTTTAGTAAGTGAAGTTTGATATAGTTGGTTTGAAATCAGCCATTCATGCGACGTCATTCATGCAATGAAGTTGTGGATGCACATAAATAGACACTAGGACTTTTGCAAATTTGTAGAATGTATTGGATATATACTCTGAGTACATCAGTGGCCACTGAACCTATGGATTTATGCATTTAGAGATCCTAAAGGAATGTGAGAATTGGTCCGGACTTGAAAGTTCAAGCTTAGATGCAGGTTTTTGTAGATTAGAATTGAAAGGAAACATCAGATGCCTATAAGACATCTGGGAGGGAAAAAAATCTAATTTGCCAGTCTAAAAGAAGCTTTCTACACAGTGTCTCTAATGAGCTGCGGAGCTTGACCTCATTAGACGAGTGTGTAACACCTGAGTGCTTCAGTTCTGAAGAGTAGACATCTCCACCCCAGCACATTACAACACAGAATAATCTCAGTGCATTAAGAACAAATTTGGAGATATCAGCCAGAACAACAAGGCGTAAAAGGCATTGGAAATTTTAATCATTTGGAGGCACCTTAGCGGGACTGACATTGCCTTAGAGAACCACCTCTATCATCCATGCCAGTAGTCACATAAGCATGATGTCTTTGATGTTGACTCCACACTGCTCAGGTCTGGTGTGACTCTCAAGTGCATGTGAGTGAATGCTAAACGTGTCTTTGCGTGCCCTCGGCAGGAGCTTCGGTCAATTTGACGTGCCGTGCATTCTTTGGCTACAGCGGCGATGTCAGCCCACTCGTGTACTGGATGAAGGGAGAGAAGTTCATCGAGGACATGGACCAGAGTCGCATCCGAGAGAGTGATATCAGGTGAGAGCACATCTGACCTTAGGCCACTTCGACGCCATCACACACTTCACTAAAGATGGTTAAACTGTCAATAGGTGGACATCAGACCAGCATCTACTAGACCAAATGAGTTTATTTTTATCAACTGTCTCCCAGCTGATCTGAAAACATAATCCTTTTGAAGAATTCACTGTAATATCTCATACAATCCAGAGTATATCAATAAGGCAGCTACCCAGTGAGTACAAATACACATAAATCCAATGCACATGAAGAACAATTATGAAGAATCACTGCAATCCATCTCGTGTAGTCATCAGATGTATCTTGCTTATGTATCTTGCTTACTGTTTATTGAATTCATTGTTTGTGTTTGAAAAAAGCAATAGGTTTGCGATTATCTAAGAGTCTAGACAGACTACTGCTTCTGTATGGTTAAATTATGCTCCATGCTGGGAGATGCTTTAGAAACAGTCAATTTCAAAATGTGAAAATTACCTATAATATACAGTTTATCTGTCAGGCCAATGCCTGACTTTTCTTTTTCCACAATGGGCAGGCAGCCTCATCAGGTCACTGGCCTGCTGTGTGCTAACATGCTCAGGGCAGTTAGCAGAAGGGAAAGTGGGTGAGTTCTCAGCTTTGGCAGTGTCGGGCATGACCTTCCCTTCAGCAGCGTATGCCATCTCCCCGACAGCCTTGAGCAGCAGGAAAAGAGGACAAGTGGTCTGTCGCTGATATGTGACTAAGCTTATTATATTTTCACATTTATGATATCATGATGCCTGTGTCACCTATACTGCATACATATGACATTTTATCTTTTATATTTTAAGGTATATTGCATTTACCTTAAATAAAGGTAAAACTCGGGTCGTTAAATAGGGTGATTTTGACTAGTGAGCTGATTAATATAATTTCCTAGCAAGATACTGTGCATACACTGCTTTCCAGGTTGCATTATACTACCTAGCTTTCATTTAATTTAATTAAATGAATGACTAATTGACAAGCACATAATTATGACTAATCCAAATTTTTGAGACAGGAAGTTAACCTAGATTTATAAAAGTATTTCATATTAAATTTCAGCAACGTCTCTGTCGAGGATATATGCAAGGCTGCCTTTAAATGTGGCTAAAATAAGGTCTTTTAGGAGACAGCTGACTCATGCTGCCTTCAGTCTGGGACAGCCTTTATCTCAGAAGCACACAGTTTCTTCCCAATAATGCTGGCTATTTACGGATTTTCCACCCAAGTGGAACTAGTGGTAGTGCCGATATTTTTAAGTGTCCCTGATAACGATTCAGTCCAGTATTTGTGTGTCACATAGCCAAGTTGGAAAGTTAAAATAAGCCTTATTAACTTTTGCTCAAGTGATTCATTGTTTAATACAGTGAAGTGAAATGCCAATTGACATCTTGAAGAATATAGTTTTATATGATTCAGTTGAATTCAGTTTTATTTCTATAACGCATGTAACGATGGACATTGTCACAAAACAGCTTTAAAGCAATATAAAAACTCAGGACATAAATTGTAAATTGAAATTCGTCCACAATGAGTAAACCAGAGGTGATGATGGTGAGGAAAAACTCCCTCAGATGATGTGAGGAAGAATCAGACTTCAGAAATGAAGCCATCCTCATCTGGGTGACACCAGGCAGCGTGATTATAAATCATTTTCCTTCTATGACTGTGAACTAGATGGTCAAAAAGTGCAATTTTGTAACCAGGAGATTCATTCTAGTTTCAACATGAAGTCTATTTTACTGAAGTTATCAACTGTTCACTGATGGAGACTGAAGTGCTAAACTGCTCATGACAATTGCAGTCCTATAGCTATCATAGTGATTGTAGTCATGAGCCATCGTAGCAAGCCTTTCTTATCAACGCCATCTTCATGGTTTCTAAGTGGAACAATCAACAATAATTATGAGTTTTATACAGTCAGATAGTTGACTAAAATTGGCCAGTGCTGATGGAGAAAGTTGAAGTTAAATTGTTCCAAATACATTCAAACTAAGCCATAAATTTCCAAAAGCATTCTTTTTTCTTTTTTTTTTTTTAAGAACTGCATTAGATAATCGTAAGTTTATGTCAAAGAATCAGTAAAATAGTCTTTTTGGAAGGAAAAAATAAAATCATGCCAGAAAACGTCAACCCAAAAGAGACTAGTATTATTCAGCTTCTACCTACTTACTTACTTTGACCAGTCATAGTTTCCAAAGAATATTTTCTCTTCAGTACTTCAAATAGAAGAGTTGTAGCGCAGGTATTTAGTAAATTTTGAACATAAAAGGGATGTGCTGTATAGACCGTAGTTATGTCAGTGAGTCAGCTTGCACTTAGCCAGGTGACTCATCTTATCTCAGCACCACCATTTAAAAAAGCACAACAAATAAAGATAGCTTCTAAGCATTTCTTCAGTTCTCACATGGCAGCTTATGAGTGCACCAATAAAACTGTAATTTATCTGTAACTGGCTCCTGATTCTCAATTTCCTAAATCATCATAACACTGGACCTCAGCTCATCTTACCCTTCTTTCCCCTGTGTGATTTTCCTGATATCTTTTGACAGAATGTTTCTTACATTGCCAAAGGCTTCTAATAAACAGAACCATCTTCCATTTTAAGATTATGTGGAGGGTGTCGAATAGATGTGGTAAAAACTACAATGCTGCTGTCAAGCACTGACGAGGCAATGGGATCTCATTATAAGTTTGGCATGACTACTCGTAAGTTTTTAGCTACTTGCCATAAATAGAAACATGCCCAATGTTTTTATTTCACCGTACTTTGGATTTCGGAATCTTTTGAAATATTAACCCAAATCTGGTTTTAATATTACTGGAAAATATTCATATTCATTCGTGTTTATTTAGTATGACATTATGCAAATCGAATGCCCCCATGTGTATTGTAATTGTCCGTGACATTTGTGGATTTCCCTACGTGAAAAAGGTAATATTTCTGTGACATTTGTGGCTTTTTGAGAATGAGTTGCTCATTACATGTAATGTCATGCGATCTCAGTGAGATCTTGATTTAAATGAGCAACTGTCGAACTATTTAGTCTTCTTCAACCATTCTGGCGTGTCTGCGCATTGGATTATTTTTCTGCCTGACCTAGCGGTGTTTCCGCTTTACCTGACAGACAAATGGTCCTGCATATTATGGATTAATTAAAGATATCAAAGAGGATTGTACACCGATCAGCCATAACATTAAAACTACAGTCAGGCGAAGTGAATAACTTTTGATAATCTCGTTACATTGGTACCTGCTGGCAAGAGGTGGGATATATTAGGATGTATTAGAACAGTCAGTTCACAATAGTGGTCCAAGGGAGGACAACCTGTGACCCAGCGACAGGGTCATAGTACAATTTTAGAGGTCCTGTGACTTGATGGGACATAGCTGTTTCAGGGAACCTACCACAATATTACGTAGGTGTTTCATTAAGTTACGGCTGATTGGTGTATATCCAGCATCCTGTTTACTCTCTGAACAGTGAGGATACACCTGATATCTTTATAACACACCTTCGCTAATTGCTACTATTTTTAAACCAATGCATCTGAAATCTTAAGACATTTGGTATCTTTCCTACATCAATTTTTTATAACGTTATATCATCCTGCAGCTTGCTGCTGGACTCCCAGTAGATGAAGAAGTATTGACTTCTATTGTTTGAGTGAACAGTGTTGAAAAAGGACAACAGTATTTGTTTGGCCCCTTGGTGCTCATTATGTTTCAGGAGCTCATCAGTCATCAGACATGAACTGTAAATTTCCTGTTATACCCAATTTACAAAACCATTGTGCTCTATGAGAAAGCTTATACAATCAACCTGGGTGGCAACAACCATAACAAACAGTAATTAATGACTTGCAAAGTGGTTTTCCTCGGCAGGAACAGAATCAATTCACCATTGATTGTCTTTGGTTAATGCAGGGAAATGTGAGTGTAAAATTAGATTAATAACACAAATAAATGTATCTGCTATTAATTATAGACCGGCAAAATCAGCATTTTGTAAGGTTTCGTGAGCAAATTATTCAGCTGTGTGAAGGTTTTAAATGGATGCTTTATCGTTAATCTGAGACAAACAATAATGTTCAGTAAAGTGTAAGAGAAAAGGACTCGAACCCTGATCACCACAACATGTCAATCTAAAGCCAAGGACTTATTTTAAAAAAGATATCTAATATAGAGTTTCTGACTGTCACTGACGTCTTGGGTTTTTCTGTTGTCAGGACCATCAGAGAACACCTAGGAGAACAGGAAATGTCCATCACGTTGACAATAGATTCATTAGAAGAGGGAGATCTGGGCAATTACTCTTGTTATGCCGAGAACGGGAATGGAAGACGCCAAGCCAGCATACAGATCAGCAAAAGAGGTATTATTTATATATATTAATTTCTTATCACCTTCCTGCGGGTCTCCTTCAGGCGAGCATTAGCATTTAGCGTTCCCTTTTAAGAGAAGCAGCTCTAGAGGCGTCTCATCTCCCCTCATCTCTTCATGTGGCAGTTCAGAAGGAGAGAGTGTCAGGAGATCTGAAGTATTCTGTTCTCGACTTGAGCGCACAAATACAGCTTATTGATGAGCATCACAACACCTTCTTCAAGTCTAAAGGGATTGAAATGTGTAACTCTTTTTTGAACTCCTGACCCACAAGCTGAGGCTCGGTGCCACGTTCATCTTTCTTGTGTTGCTTTGATTGCTAATTGGTATTCGTCAGTATAATCCTTTTCTACAGAATATCTTCATCAAATATTGCATGGTTAAATACTACCCACGTAAAACCTTCACAAGGGTTTCAAACAATATAGGCGCTTAAAAAACAGCATGAGTTAAAGCATCTGCTTGATTATAGCAAACGGATTGTATGACTTTTTCCTGTTTCTCTCTCAGTCGAGCTGATGTATACGATGGAGTTGGCTGGAGGATTAGGAGCCATTTTGCTGGTGCTTGTTCTGCTGCTCTCTGTGTATAAATGCTACAGGATCGAGTTGCTGCTCTGCTACAGACATCACTTCGGAGGGGAGGACTCAGATGGAGGTAAACAAAGTCTGCATATTAGTCACAGTGGTTCAATATTGCCCCCTTGTGGACAGAACAAATCATAACATAAGGAATCATAAGGAAGGAAACTGCCTTTAAAAAGTGTTTTGTAATATGGACAGGATTTTAGTTTTAGACATTTTGTCAGTTACACACTGATTTGTGATAAAGAAACAAAAAAAGGCAGCTGCCCAGGGACTGGATTCATGCAGAAGAAAAAGAAACAGCTTCAAATAGGAACAGACACTAAGATTGCAAGCTCTGGACCGAGGAAAAAGTACAAAATGAGGTTTATTTATGTATAAATGGTCAGAAAAAACCTCAGGATATGAATATACATATATATATACTTTTAATACAGATACAGTCACTGATAAATAAATGCTCTGTGTTTAATCAGTGCTCCAGGATTTTGTGAGTGCAGAAATGAACACAAAATCTAGCAAACACTGCAATATCCAGGTAGACTGCAGTTTTTTAAAATTACTGCAGATTTTCTGCAGGTTTGTACCGAGACTTGTCGTGTGATGTCATCGCAACATACCAGACTTCTTCTATGCACGTGTGTTAAACATGAGTACAGCTCTCATAGCACGTCACTACGTATGTGTCTTCACTGCTAACTGTTTAAAAGAAGAATCCTTTATTTCCCCAATTCCAGTTGTTTTCCACCAAAAAAACCCTCTGCAACACAAATTTTGAAAAAGCTCTGCAAAATCCTGGAGGGACTGAATAACTGAAAAGTGCACTGCAGAAGTCTTGACGTCTTTGCTGCAGTGCTTCTGGAGTAAAATGCCTCAGCTTGCCAAGCTATTATATCAAGACATTTGTTTTTGTTTTGTTGTCTTACATTCTGTGTTCTGCATATTATGTTCTTCAAATAGAGTTAAAAAAAAACAAAAACTATTGACTTCCCAACTCATAAATACAAACTTCTCAGGAGGACTTGAATGTACGGTCAGTAACAATGAGCAGTGTATAACCTAAAGAGTGTACATAGTTTTAATTCGCTAAATCTAATTGGATGAGCAGTGTTCTAGGAGTGCTAATATTTTATATAACCACACTGGGACTGGGATATTTCACCGTGTGTATCACTCCACTTGTCCAAAGGTTAAAAGACATGAAAAACTGAGTGACAGTTGTTGATTTGGACTTAAACCATAAAATATAAGGGCAGGTAAAGGCAAAACAATAAGCTTAAGAACAGTGTGTGTTTCATGTTTGCACTCTAGTCCGTCATGTTGTCATATGGATGTATGATATGAGACATGTGACATCTTTGTATCTGTTTACCTAAGGTCATAAGGAGTATGATGCGTACCTGTCCTACAGTAAAGTGGAGATGGATCAGTGGGGGCAGGAGCTTCAGGATGAAGAGCGCTTTGCTCTGGAGATCCTTCCTGATGTTCTGGAGAAACACTATGGCTACAAACTCTTCATCCCAGACAGAGATCTCATCCCCACCAGCAGTATGTGCAGCCTTTGTCTGTGTGTGTGTGTGTGTGAGTGTGTGTGTGTGTGTGTGTGTGTGCGAGTGTGTGTGTGTGTGTGTGTGCATGTCTTTTTGACACAGTCTACCTGTCTGTATTTGTGAGTGCTTCAGTGTTGTGGCATCCAATTGCACAGAGCTATAAGGAGACTGAAACTGTAATACATCAGAGGGCAGTAGATAAAAAAAAGAAAACCAAAGCTACTTTTGTACAGCCCTCAGTGGTGAACATCAAATAAAGGCTTTCAAATGATAAAGTCTCTGAAAGTGCTCTATGGAGACCTGACACAGAATAACAAGGAAATCACTGTGTGCTGATTGGTTTGCTTGAGACACTTGACCAAGCCTGGCATAAAAGAATGAAACATGCCTCCCTAGGAAGCCAGTGTCTCTACTGTAGAGGTACTTCATCTCTCGTACTGCTGTTCTCTGACTTGCACCCAGTCTTTCCCGGATAGCTCCGGATTCACCATGACCCTGACCATGATAAAGAGGTTTATGACTCAATATGACTTAATGAATACTATTTCACACCTCTCTAAACCTGCACACTTGGCAGAGGCTTTAGAATACTATTAGCAGCCACTGAGAGTGTGTATAATATAGTATTTGGAGGCAGTGCATAGTGCATATTATATTATATTACCCCATTTTCATTTTATGGCAGTCATGAAAGCCTGTGAACCTTACTCTGTTTGACAGGTTGAAGAAGAAAAGCCAAGTTCCAATGACTTGAGATTTACCACATGATTGACTTCTTATTGTTGTTGTTGCTCTTTACATTTTCTTTGGAGCTAACTAACTAAACACTCGGTTAATTCGCAATATATGATACGTGCTTGAATGTGTGTCACCTTCATCAGTTTGTGTTATATGTGTAGTCTCAGTGTGTATTGTGTACTGTCTGTGTCCGATAATTGCTTTGTGCGTATGTGTTTGTTCATGTTGTATGAAAAGCTGAATGTTTATGTTTAGGTCTCAGCAGTGAACATTACCAGGATGAGACACAGCTTGTTAGAGGTAGAGTTTAATCCTAACACACACACACACACACACACACACACACATGGCTCTTTGCTCATGCCCCATTCCTGTGTCTTAAATGTGATTGTGAATCGTGTCATTAGTGTTATTTGTTGTTTGTCTTGCTACTTTTTTATGCCTTATATTTTTGTAAGACATGCGACATACAAGCACAATCACTCTACACTCCACAACCACTGTATTTGGAACATCTGTACACCTGCACATTCATGCAGTTATTTAATCAGCCACTAATGAGGCAGATGCAGGTCAAGAGCTTTGGGTAATTTTCACATCAATCATCAGAATGAATAAAAAGTGCAATCTCTGGGATTTTAACTAGGTTTTTGGTGCTAGATGGGCTGGTTTGAGTATTTCAGAAACTTCTGATCTCCTGGGATTTTCATGAACATCAGTCTCTAGAGTTTACTCAAATTTGTGCGAAAAACAAAATAAAACAAATTTAGAAAGTGACAGGTTTGTGTGTGGAAAGACCTTGTTGATAATGAGGTCAGAGGTTTGAGGCCAGATTGGTCTGAGCTGCCAGGAAGGCAGTAATCTAACCCAGATACTCTCTTCATACAACTGTGTTGAATAGAAAAGCATGTCAGAATGCACAAACCTTGAAGTGGGTGAGCTACAACAGTAGGTTCCACTCCTGCCAGCCAAAAACAGGAATTTGAGGATACCATGAGCACAGAATCACCCAAACCGGACAGCTAAAGATTGGGAAAAAATCACCTGTCTTCATCTGTCCAATTTCAGTGATTCTCTGCTCACCACAATTGCTAATTTAAGTTACAATAGACTTCCTGTCAGCTCAGACCAGTCTGGTCATTCTCCTCTGATCTCTCTCATCAATCAGGTGTTTCATCCTGTGGACCAACTGCTCACAGGATGCTTTTTATTTATTTATTTATTTATTATTATTATTTTTTTTTTTTTTTGCTTCATTGTGTAAACTCTAGAGACTATTGTGTGAAAATTCCAGATCGGTAGTTTCTGAAAAAAAAAAAAAAAAATCAAACCAGCCCACCTGGCACTAAAAACAATGCCATGATTAAAGTCACAGAGATCAGACTGACTTGTTTCTGCATGATTTAATGCATTGTGCAGCTGCCACATGATCGGCTGATCGGATAACTGCATAAATGTGCAGGTGTACAGGTGTTCCTATTAAAGTGGACAGTGGGTGCATTTTTAATGGTCCAATCAGCAGAATGGATTCAGAATGGATGCAAAAGTTAACAAAACAAATATCATCAGAGCCATGGTTTCTGTGAATAAGAAAAGATCAGGGACAGGTCAGGGATGAACTATACTTAGGACAGGGACTGGGCCCAGA
The DNA here is from genome assembly GCF_019097595.1 of Hemibagrus wyckioides. Classification (NCBI taxonomy): domain Eukaryota; kingdom Metazoa; phylum Chordata; class Actinopteri; order Siluriformes; family Bagridae; genus Hemibagrus; species Hemibagrus wyckioides. Next base: position 25,537,266 of record NC_080715.1, on the reverse strand, counting down.
GGTGAGACATTGATTAGATCTGAATAACAGATGAGGCCTGAGAATGAACAAAGGTCCTGTGCTAAAGAGGAGGTCACGAACTGGGACTGAATAAGAGGAAATAGCAGAGCCTGGTACTGAGTTAGGAACAGGGTTTAGGAGTGAAACAGCTCAGAGACTGGAGCACAAATTGTACACAAACTACAGTCAGGGACAGAGACCAGCACAGGGACATGTGGACTCAATTCCATAGATCGGATGACAGAAGGAATACCATATGGAATGTAACATAGGACTATTTGCAAGTGACAGCAGAAATTCACTGGCCAGGGCTACTAGTGTAGGGACAATAGCAGATACTATAGGAGATGAGAAAGCAGCTCAGTGGGCAGTGAAGGATCATGGGATTTAGAAGCTGAAAAGCAGAGCTATAGTACCCTGAGTCTGATCTCTTGAGAGATTCCTTTTTTTTTTTTTTTTTTTTTTTTACATATCTTGATTTTGTTGGTATATTTATTCAAACTTGCCTAATTTTTGTATGCTGCTCTTGCCAGATTTGGTATTTGGTCATGACTAATAGCAGCTGCTTTTTATTTTAGTTGACTTGTTGTCTAACACTGTACAGATTATTTCTGCAAAAAGTTTTTTACTTTATAAAACTGAGCAATAATTTTTATGCTCTTGTGGAGGTTACATGCTAACCTGTGGAGGTTACATGCTAACAAGAAAGGCCAAACATGATGTTTGTGCAGCTGACAGATGAGAACTAACAGCCAAATGAAATCAATAAATGCTTACAGAATTTGTTTCCAGAATAATAATGTCAATGTGTCTGCTCATTCTGGAGAGAGGTTAATTGTTGAAAAAGTTTTTTAAAAACTTTTATTCCTTGTCTTTAAATAAATACTGTGGAATAATTTGATCCTACTGTGATCTTAGGCTTTTTTATCAGTACAAATGAGGTATTATCTCGGGTACTGAACCACTATATTCTCTACATAAAAAATTATCCTATGCAAAATCTGCTATATTTATACTGTTCCTGAAATATGAGATTACAAGGAAAGTAGTACCACATTACAGTTATCTATAGCATTCATGATATCATTTTACTGTAGATGCCTAAGTTTATTGTCCACAATGAAGTAGCATATTTACATCTGACTCTCAAATAACTCCACCAGAGAAACTACTTAAATAAGAAAAAAAATTTTAGACATTAAGGTTAACACAATGATTTCTAATAAATAAATCAAAAATCGGCAGCAGCCCAGAGACTGGAATCATGCAGAATAACACAAAAAAGCTAGAAGCAGTTTTGAAGATCTCTGGACCAGAAAAGATAGTGTTCTTTTATTTATTTATTTATGTATAACCCTGCTACAGCATTGGTTGATCACCATAATGCAAAACTTTGTGTAAGTCATACCTGCCACAGAGTACAGCTAAGAAAACCCCAGGCTATATAGAGACAGTTTACAGACACATTTACTCATAATGGGAAAAAGCCCAGAAATAAATGCTCTGTGTTTAATCAGTCCCTCCAGGATTTTGCAATCATAGAAATGTACACAAAATCAAGAAAATGCAATATTCAGAGGAGCAATTTTTCAAAATGACTGCAGATTTTCAGCAGATTGGTGCTGAGACTTTCAGCCAAATTCCTTTCCTATTCATGTGTGTTGAACATGAGTACATCTCTCATAGAAAGTCATTACATATGTGTCTTCACTGCTAGGAGTTTAAAAAAAGAATCCAGTGCTTGTGGTCTCACCAATTCAAGAGGTTTTCTGCAGATAAAATCGAGCATTTTTCACTGCACTGGTTAAATCCATAGTACAGAACCTCATGCAAGTGAAGTCTGGCACAGAGTATAGACGAGAAAACCTCAGGCTACATACAGACAGTTTTACAGATACATTTACTAATAGTGTGGAAGCACAGAATGAAATGCTCAACTGAAACCTGATGTTATAATGTAATGTTCAACTGAAAAGTGCAGGGCAGAAGTTGCTTCGTGATGTTTTTGCTGCATTGCTTCTGGTGTAATCTTGCCTCACCTTGCCAAGTTATTATAAGACATTAGCTTTGTTACTGGAGTTAGGCAACTTATTGAACTAATCTTGAAGTGCTGTGAGCAAGAGATGCCTGGAGTTACGTACTATATATAGAAAAGTGGTTTAATTAAACATCATTGCTTCACTATATGCTAGTGTATGGAAGAGTATAAATATAGTAGATATTACACTTTGTTATAGAAAGTGATGGTAGAGGTTCAGTAAATGTGTGAAGATCATGTTTTATTTGTACTGACGAAAGTGTGAAAGAAGACTGTAGTATCAAATGAGTCCACAGTATCGATTTCAAAACAAGAAATAGAGGATTAAACTTCGAACCAAGAAATGAAAGATAAAACTCTCCTGAATAAGCAAACAGATTGACAAAGTTATTCTGTTAACAAATTCTTTAAGCATTTATTGATTTGACAAGTTAGTTTTCTAAGAGCAACTGCTTTTGTTTATTTCTCAGTTTTGAGTTCAGGTTTGACTTGTTTGACTAGACTTTGCTTTATGCTCCGCATGACAGAAACATGACTAGATTTTCCATGGACCAGGTGAGACCTCAGGGACTGGAAAAGCTGAGACTGTAGGATCAATAGGCATCAGTAAGCACTTTAGCAGTGTCTCCTCTTCCTGATCGGTCAAACCTGCTGAGAGGAAAAGCATAAACATGACTTAGAACTGCTGTGGTATCACACAAAGGACTTTTCGAACATAAACCAAGGCTAACTCACAGTTGAATCAATCTGCGCAAACACAGAAGCTGGAATGAGCCGAAACAGCGGCAAACAGTAACTGTTCCAATATCAATAATGTGTTTCTTTCTCTATGTTTTGTAGCATATATTGAAGATGTGGCTCGCTGTGTGGAGATGAGCAAACGTCTGATTATCGTGTTGACCCCTGGCTATGTGCTACGTCGTGGCTGGAGCATATTTGAGATGGAGTCACGCCTTCGCAGCTCTCTAGTGTCAGGTGAGATCAAGGTGATTCTGATCGAATGCGCCGAGCTGCGTGGCGTCATCAACTACCAAGAGGTAGAGGAGCTGAAGCAGTCTATCAAGTCTCTGACGGTGGTGCGCTGGAGCGGCCCACGAAGCAACAAGCCTGGCTCACGATTCTGGAAGCAGCTGCGTTATGCTATGCCATGCCGCCGGCCACAGCCCAGTCTCAGGACCCCCGCAGTAGATGCAGGAGAGCCGAACCCCTTCGCTCACCTCCACACCGTTTCAGCAATCTCAGTGGCCACAGCAGCATCAACAGCAGCAGCTCCAGCCCGTCCAGAGCTCCGGGCCGCACTGCGCAGCTCGTACCGAGCGCACTCACTGGCAAGGCAGAAACATGCGCACTTCCGCAGCTATGATTACGAGCTGCCACTGGCAGCAGGAGCCACTCTGCCAGCACAACCCACCTACTGCAACCTGCCGCTTACGCTGCTTAACGGCCAGTGGCCCACCGCCAAGCGCCAACACAGCCTGGATGAGCCGCACGCCAACAATAACGCCATGCTGCCGCTGCTGCCCCGTGAAACCAGCATCTCCAGTGTCATCTGGTGATGGAGAAGCAGCAAGGATTATATGACTTCTGTAGATGGGCTAGGCTGGGACAAAACCTCTTATACTCATAGGGATGTAGGGAAGCCTGGCCAAACATAGATTATATATATAAATATACATACGGAACAGCCTTTGCTCTGATCAAGCACCATGGTCTTTACGTGTCCAGTTTTCGGTCTACTGGATTTGCTGATCTCATACTGAGGCTACTCTGGAAGTAAAGCGCCGCAGTAAGGGATTAATTAAATAGTGCCATATCAACTTAATGGGAAATCTGAGTGAACTGAGACACGGAGCCACACCATACGAACGGAAACAGGGTCCTGCACAGACGTCTGCAGTTTACGCATAGCATCACCATCTCCCGGTCTCTATACACTTTGTGTCATCACACTGCCTTTCTTTTTTTTTTTTTTCTGTTGCCAAAAGATATATCAATACTTTCACTTTGTTTAGTTGATGATCTTTTTACTGTACTACTAGACTACGGTTGATTTGACTTACTTTCAGTTTGTGAGCCATTTTGAAATTAGGGCTTGGCTAAATGAAATGTTTACCCTTTTGTTTTCACCAAGAGTTTGCTCTACATGTTGATCCAAGTGTCCAGTTTCTGTTAGCTTCTGTATGATGTGTATTTATGATTTTAATTGGACAATTTGTAAGAGGAAAAAAAATCACAGAGAATTATGCAAGGAGTGGAGCCCATCCTCAAATAATAAAGGGTATTTTAAGAAACAAGAAATCTATTTTTATAAATGGAAAGCTGTTTCTCTATATATAACAGCGTCACCAGGACAACGGGGTAAAAGACTTGTGCATTTGGGGTATTTTATAAATTTTGCTACATTGTTTTTGTTTGTACAACCTACAATAAAATAACTTGATGTCCTCAAATTAATTTAGGAAACAATAGTATACTGCATTTCCTATAGCTGGGTAAAACCTAATGAAATACAAGGTTTTTTTTTTTCTTTTCTTTTTTGAATAACTCTTAAAGTCAAGTTTTAAAGGACTTAAAATCCTGTGTAAAATCCATATGCATAGAGGATTGATATGTATTATGATTTGGATATTTATATTACTATGTATTATAAAACACTACAGCCACTGAAATGAAGTGTTTATATTTCTAAAGGCACAATCATTCTTGTTTCCATTTTGTTTGTCACTGTGCATTAAAATCACCAACCTCTGTCAGTTTATGTGTAGTAAATGATAACGTCTGCTGTGTGTGTGTGTGTGTGTGTGTGTGTGTGTGTGTGCATGCATGTGTGGGCAAAATGTGCCACTTCTACAGACTTTGTAAACAGACTTCACTTTCAATTTGAGTAATTCCCTTGTGATTTCTTTCGGTTTACATTTGTAATGTATGTAGCGCAATGTACATGTATTAAATACAACAGATGACAAATATATTGAAACAAATACAAATATAGTAATACATACAGAAAATTAAACAAACAAACAAAAACATCAGCAAACAAATCATAAAAAATCCTCAATACTCAATCAAGTAGACTTCTTGGCACACACCTTAGCTAGATAAAGTGGAGTCCATGTCGTAGTTATTAATTTCAATTTGTCATTATGCTGCTCTTCCTTAAAAACAAATATTTACATTCTCGATGTTACAGTTCTCTGGCATCCTTTTATGCTGCTTTGTGCAGTTTTGGTTAGCTGTTCTGCTTAAAAGTAGGAGGTAGGAAGTAGAAAGGTCAGCTCTAAAAGCAAATTTACATTTTAGTAAATAATATTTTGCTTTAGCTGTTTGACATAGTTAGGTTAAAAATACTTTTATCTAATACTTTCTATAATAAAAGTACAGAAGATTACCAGTACAGTGTGATGTAGTGAAACTAATAATGACTATGACTAACATGGAATCTCCCTCAGAAATGTTTTTAAAGAACCAAAGAGTACAGGAATTTCTCATGCTGATGACCTAGCTGAGATGCAATGCTATCATCCACACACACACACTAGGCTATAGCTATTATTTATACAGGGCTTTGATGATATTGTCATCAATTTTACAAACTGTAATAAACTGTATAAACTGCAATATAACTGCTATAAACAGCAATATAACCACTTGCTACCACCAATTATTTGCACAGGAAAAGGCATAGGCTCCTGAAAGCTAGTGACATGGAACAAGGAACATATTAAAACAAGGAACTGCAGCTCAGAGATGCTACATTATATTGCATGGATAAAAATAGATATGGGAGAAAAAGTCTTCAGTGACATTCGCTTGGTACCACATCATACGCATACATTTATTAACAATGTTCCTTCTTAGATTTATTAATGCAAAAACAAATGATCTGAACAATATCATCATGGCTGAGAGGTTTGATTTTTTTTATGGTTGATGTGAGAAAATATGGTAAACATGCAGTATGTGACCTTAATTACATTGCTGAATTATATACTCTGGGCTATGTTTTATTACTTAGAACAGATGGTACATCTTCTGTACACCACATACAACATAGACAATACATTGTGCAATATAGTACCTGATGTAAAGACTGTAAAATATAAACAGAAAATCAAGTGCTGCTAAAAGCATTTTTTCTGTAATTCCTTTGATTTGCTGAATGTTTTCATTCTCAGTGTGAAAGCCAATACAAGATGATGAGAATTAAGTACAGCATTGGCAGGGGAAAAAAAGCTGTTGGATTTTACTAACCTTTCACTCTTTAATTGCAAATATATTGGATATTAATTTCCACTGTATTGTAGTAATGTATATATTACCCCTCCTAACAGTGACCCAATATTAGCGGATGAGCTCAAACTCTTGTGTGCCTGGTTTGTCAGCAATGAAGTCTAAGCCACCATCAGCGGACATGGTGCTTACCTTCCAATGATGATACAAGGCATACGGGCTGGATGTAATAACTGGGGGAGTCCTCATGCATTGTGATAACCAGAATAGCAGCTAAATTGACTAGGATCTTCAGCCTCACCCTGTCCATGGTCATAGTCCCCTTGAGAGTTTAATGATCAATTATCATTCCCATGCCAAAGCAGTCTGCCATGACAACTGTAAATATGTACAGACAGTAGATGGTTCAGGTACAGGAGGTCCTTATAACCATTATTATCAACTTGTTTTGCTGTAAGAGAAGATCAATCGACAATAAAACGTCCCTATTTTGGTTCTGCCAAACGTAAAACATCAAAATTGATCCAAAATGCATTTCATAGAGCTCCACCTACAATATTATAGTGTTCTGCAAGTTGGCTACTAAACTACAGAAACAGGGCCTTACTTTATCCACCTCTAATTGGATCCTGGACTTTTCACAACCGCATACCCAAACACTTCTCCAATACCATCATTAACATAGAAAACACTATAGGGATTGGAAACAACACTGGGTTTGCCAGTAGGGAAACAATTGTTATTGCAGTGCACACTTAATACCAACACTCAACACTCTCAGGATAGACCACTTCATTAATGACTGTCAGGATGTGTAAACTGGTAGGGGGGAAAAACAGTGGTAGAGGGAACAAAGGAGAAGACCATGTGGCAATTATCTAAGAAAAACTGTTGAAAGTTTGAGTGTGGATGAGAAAATGGCGTTTCATTATGATTATGTTAGTTTGTCTAATTTTTTAAGGCCCAAAAACAGAGGACAAAAAAATCCCCTGGTCATTTTCCAGTCTTTAGCTGTCCAGTTTCTGTGCCAATTATAGCCTCAGCTGGGTGACAGCCGAGTAATATGATGTGGTCTCCTGCTGTTGTTGTCCATCCTAATCAAGGTTTGATGTGTGTTTTGAGATGCTTTTCTGCTGAAGATAAGGGGCATGTTAAAACGTGATGGCTTGGCCTTCTTTCACTTTTGCTTTTGTCAGGCACACTTCTAATGAAATGTAATATAATTTTCTCTACCCTCTCTATAGGAGGGTTGCGTCAGGAAGGGCATCTGTATATAAATATATATATATATATATATATATATATATATATATATATATATACACTAATCAGGCATAACATTATGACCACTCGCACTCGGCCATCCACATGATATAAAAGAAAACGTGATTCATCAGACCAGGCCACCTTTTGCTCCGTGGTCCAGTTCTGATGCTCACGTGCCCGTTGTTGCCGCTTTTGGTAATGCACAGGGGTCAGCATGGGCACCCTGACTGGTCTGTGGCTATGCAGCCCCATATGCAACAAACTGTGATGCACTGTGTATTCTGACATCTTTCTATCAGAACCAGCATTAACCTCTTCAGCAATTTGAGCAACAGTAGCTCGTCTGTTGGATCGGACCTGGATCAGAGGTTTTTAATAGGGTTCAAATCTGGAGATTGGGCAATGATCTCTTATTTTTTTCAAAAGCTGTATATATATAAGACCATAGATTTGAGATGGAGAAGTTATTTAGCTTTAACGTCGCTAAATCAGCTCATTTTAGTGAGCCACATGATGGAGCACTTCCTTAATAACCGCGAGGAAGTGAAAACCGGGAAGGTAGAGGCAACGCAGGAGAAGACAATGCGGAGATTATCTAAAATCTGGTGAAAGTTTGAGTGTGGGTTGAAAAGGTGAACTTTGATAATGATAACTAAAAAAATTCGTCTAGCTACAAAACTTGTAGTTTGTTGAAAGGCGAGTAAATGGACGCCGGCTCGGACTGTGCTGCAGTGAGGGCGACTTCATCAGAGTCTATACGGCAAGTCTGGAGGTTTATCTCTCCCAGTATTCCTTCTCTCTTCTGAGTATTCCAAGGCACTTGACTTCATCCACGCACCGGAGAAACTCATCTTAAAAACAAGTCTTTCTTCAAGTCTTTACCCGACACCGGGATGCTGTGCTACTCTGCTCAGTAAGTTCACGGACTGAATGTATGATGGACAGTGTAATACCAGTGTGAAGCTGACCGGTGTTAAACATTTGCAAGAGGATTGAATGAGTTTGCAGTCCGGATTTTTTAGTCAATTATATTAATCGACTAATCCAAGCATGGGTGTTGCACTATAGGGAGCGAATTCTTATGCATTGTAAAATCGGATTAGAAAAGAGATTTCTTACTGAAACTATTACTAATAATTATGATATTTGATAGCCCCGGGACTATGAAACTATACAGGTGTTCATACATACCGGAGATCACCTGATGTATTGATCTGATGTATTGATCTGATGTATTGCTCACAGTCACACATTCAGAGAATTTACAGTCTTTCTATCTTACTGTAGTTCCTACTACTGGTTGCCATAGTGATGACGTTTATCAGTGGGTGGCGCATAGCATTCAAAATCCGATTTCTTGCCGCTAAAATGAGAACATTTCGGATGGAGATTTAAAGTTTGTGTATAAAATTCACCTTTGTACCTTTATAAATCATCATCTTCAGTCCCATTGCTAGTTGCTGCAGCAAGTTGCTCCATATTTACAGAAAGTTAAACTTTTCTCAACTGTAATTTCTGTTGCTCTCGTTGGAAGTTGAAAATCCCTTTAAGACAAAAAGTAATTGGACAATCAGCTGCAGTTAGTTGAACATGCATGGCTACTAAAGGAAATGGTTCATTTGTATTTATTAGGGATGGTTGATACCACTATTTTTTTTAAATACGATACGATACCGATACGTTTTGTTCCAGTTTTAACAATACCGATACCGAAACCACTTATTATTTTAAATGTGAATGTGAGTTTTCAAAATAATGTTAATTTTTAGAAGAAAAAAAAAGATTACATGTAAAGGCATATTACAAACACATACTGGCTATTAATAAACAATTACACAAAATACACTATACACACACACAGTATATACATATATACATACATACATACATACATACTGGTATCCCTAACATTAAGGGGACATTCGAAACATAATTATTTTTATACTGTACAAACTGTATATTATCCCTAGAAGGTCAGAATTTATTGGTATTATTTTACTTGTGGGGACGTTTTTGGTCTCTTTAAAGTAAGGAATACTAGTACATAGCCCAAACATACAGAAGTGCGCGCGTGCGCAAACACACACTTTTATGTTTATTCTTATTCACCGAATGGTAACGAGAGAGAGAGAGAGAGAGAGAGCACAGTTAATAGGTGTTAAAACAGTTAAAAGTGATTACTGTGCTCTTTGTACCTGGATATGGTTTGCCTCCCTTAAATCTCTCCTGTAACGTCTTTTGGCGGACAGAGGAAGACTGTGCAGCTTGTGTTTGTTCCGCCTCTTTATAAGTGTCAGTGTGTGTGTGTCAGTGTGTGTGTGTGTTGTCTGTAAGTGTTTAAAGAGGTTGTTTGTATTGTTGCTGTGTGTTACTTTTTTTTTTATCACAAATATTGCATCGTGCAATTTTTTTCCACTGTTGAGAAGTAGCACCACACCATCGTGCCATTCTGTAACGCGGAAGTGTGTGTGTGTGTGTGTTGAGTACGTAGTTGAATGGCACATGAACGCCGCAGACCGAACGGTGTGTAACGTTACGCACAAGAACAAGTAAAAACTGAAGGCAGCTGCAGTAAAAACCTGGCAGAACATTACATCTGGTTTTGTTGATGTGTTACAGACTACAGACGTTTATTTACAGCAGTCTAGTATTAAAGCCTCAGAAGCAAAACATGATGTGGTCTTTCTTCTGTTTTGACGTCCATCCACCTGACGGCTTGATGTGTTGTGTGTTTTCTGCTCCAAATAAGAGGCATTGAAAGAGGCATTTTAAAGCATGTTTGCTTAGCCTTCTTTTACTTTGCTCTTGGCAAAGCACACTTCTAATGTTATGTAATATTACATGACAAATAAAGTTTTGCTTATTCCACTAAATACACTGCAATACTTATTAAACACTGCAAATAGGAATTAATACATTTTATATCCAATTAAAAGCCTGAGTACTGCAGAGTAAACCTCTCTCTCTCTCTCTCTCTCTCTCTCACTATCTCTGTGTACATATGTGTAACAGCTTCCAGAATAGCCACACCCAGAGTTCAGTTTGAAAAACAACTTCTTGTTTTTCTTCCCCTTTAGTTTTCTCTGTCTGCCAACGCTTATGGAACTTTTCTGCAGTTTACACAGGCTGTACTTTTGGACAAATTTTGATATTTTTACATCAGACAAACATGACCTTGTCAGCAACAGGTAAAAAAGAAACAAAATACTTTTTAAAAAAATTTCCAGTAAAATCAAAGTGTGAATTAGGCTCTGTAGATATTGATTAAAGTACATTATGCTGCTTGTACTTGTGCACTTGGGACACATTAAACCTGCAAACACATGCACCTTGAATGTTGTGCAGCTTTCTTTTTTCTAAGTTTGAGAAGGACTTGAAGAGAGACTGTTGTGCAGAACCAGTTGTGGTGATGGCAGGATGAGAATGTTTACAAAGAGAATCTTTACATAGTTAAAACCACTTCCTCTTCGATATATAAAAAACACACTGTGCACTCTGCATGTGTATATGACTTGTTAACATTGTCTGTGATGTTAATCCTTTCAGTCTTGGGTGATTCTGTCAGTTCTAGGTTACTACTTTGTTTTGGTGTTTGCACTCAGACATACTGAGAAATACTTGTATACAAAGGAAGATTGCAGAAGCCAAGCAACTTTTATGAGCAGCTACAGTTTTTGTCAGCAGCGCTTTCACACTGTCCTTGTTTTTTGTTCCTACTTTCTTGTTCCTTGCTGACATTTTATCAGTAATGGTATTTGTCAGTGTTATGACTCTTCTGATAACCTGATAAGAGCTTGAAATGTTTTTGACTAGCAGTTTTTCTTTCATATCTACAGGAGAACACAACACTGGGGCTTCCCACAGTCTTGTCAATCTGAGAAATCCACGCAAAGAGAAGGAAATTAAAAGTATCAGCCAATCAGAGCCATTTATTAAACCAAGATTTTCCCTATGTGTGGTAATAAACAATACTCTACTAATGATCAATTCAAAACAACAAACCAAAACACCCAATTCAAATATACAGTATTTATCCTAATTGTCAGTTTATAACTTTTATTATCTTTTCTATTTGAAGATTATTCCAAAGATTGTGTCTGCTTTTAAATTTAAGGTAAGTTTAGGTCGTGGAGAAAAATCACCTTTTAATTCTTGATATTTTTCCCATTTCTAAATGTTCGCAGTTCTCCAGTTATAACAGGAAAGTTATTGTTTCATTTAAGCTGATTCTCTTTGTTCTTGTTTTGTTTATTTAGCAAAATAAATGTTTCTATTTTAAATTTCTTCTTCCCATTTTTTTAAGAAACCAGAAATTGAGCCACAACAAACAGATTCTTCAAACAGGAAGTCCAAAGAGATCCTCAAAAACTGTACAGAGTGTCTCAGGTAATAACACTAATAAGAGTCCATACACTCAGCTCATCAGGTTTATTTGTAGTCATTTGGAGGTACAGACCACAATATTTGTGTTACCTTTATTTTTGTCTTAAGGAGGTTTTTGGAATTAGTATTAGTAGTCATTAGAATAAGTTTGTATTGGTGGCAACAAGAATTCCTTACACTAGTGAAACCATTTTTATGAAAAGAAAATCATTCATTTCCACTTGTAAATGTTAATCAAGATCCAAAGCACAATTATGGGATTATGTAGCGATTATGGGGGAAAAGCAGAATAAACACTAATAAATAAATTATTAGTGGTTATAGTGTTATTTTTACTCTACAGTATTTATTCATAAAACATTTGTTCAAGTTTACAAATGACAGAAAAATCACAGGATTGCTTTGTATTATTACTTAGAATGTTTCAATGATTGGGAAAAGTTTTACAGGGACATTTTTTAAATTAAACTAACCTTGCAATGGCTTCTTTTAAATAAAACTGAAAGCAAGTGAAAATGATATAATGATGACTTGTACAAGTTTCATGTGACAAAATATGTAAAGTCCCATGAGTTTAAATGATTTTAGGTTTATTCAATATTTACTGTTTATACCACATGATAAACTTATGAGGGATACTTTTCTTTATCTAGAACACAAAATGTCCTGGAGAGGAGAAAACTATTGTACTACTAGATGATTCACACCAACTGGGAAAAAACATGCAGATGTCCAACACAGACAGTAACAAACAAAACCTACCACAAAAAAACAACTCTGAGGTAAATGCAATCATGTGTGCTTGAAGATGTGATCTTGTGATGAACTAGTTGATATGGTCATGTGTGCTCCTGCAGTGTGTATTCATGTCATCTCATCATTTCTGTTGACACTCCTTTAACAGTGTGATGGAAGTGAAAAGAATTCTGTGAAATCAAGTGAGTATAAAAATCTTATGAGTATAAAAATCTTATGTGTTTAAAATCCAAAATTACAATGGTGTTGAAGCTGTAAAGGCAATTATGCCTCTGTAGTTCATCCAGTGCTGTCATAGAGGATGAATCACATTGCTATGATTGCTTTTACTTGCCTTTTAGGCTTTTGAGTGATTTATATTTTTGGGGTAGATTTGAGTAATGCCATTTTTAATTCTTATTTTCCAGGTGGTTTGCAGATTCCCAGGAAAGGTCAGTTCTAATCTTGGAATTCAGCCTACAACTTAAAGTCTGCAGGAGATGTTTGATACAGCTGATTTAATTACTGTATGAATGCTCATGGTGGATATCTTTTTTGTTTTAGCATGGGACATCCTCACAAGGCCATCAGGTATTTCATGTAGACCTTCAAGCATGCAAAGTATTTGAATAACTATATGAAGTTTGATTTAGAATCAAAATTATTGAGTCTATCAATGTTACATTATCGTGTGTCCAACACATCATTTCTTTTTTTTTAAAGCCAAGGTGATTCTGGATCCGAACACCGCAAATCCCACTCTCAAGCTGTCTGCGGATGGACGCTCTGTGAGAACAAAGACCCACAAAGAGTTTAATTCCAGCCAGAGTTTCTATGAATACCAAAGAAAACATAAAAATCAGTATAATGGTTGGATGTGTGTCCAAGCTAAAGAGGGCTACAGCACAGGCAGGCATTACTGGGAGGTAGATGTGAAAGGGAAATGTGATTGGAGAGTAGGAGTAGTGAAAGAGTCAGCTCCACGTAATGGCTTTATTAATCTGAACACAGCAGCAGGGTATTGGACTCTGCGTCTGCAGTTAGGCTCTCTCATGGCTCTGACTGAACCAGTCACCAAACTCAATTACGCTCCACCTGCTAAGTTAGGAGTGCATCTAGATATGGAGGAAGGTCAGGTTTCTTTCTATGATGTGATGAAAAGGAAAAATATTTACACATTTAACACAGAATTCAGGAATTGTGAGAAAATTTTCCCTGTGTTTGGAACCGTGGAGACAGACAAACCCCTAAAGATTATCTAAATATGATTTTTAATTGGTCTTTACATTGATTGAAAGATACCTTAGAGATCAAGGTACCATAAGCAGAGAGCTGGCTTTATCTAACATCTGATTGTCACAGGCGCGCCGGACTCCACCCCTCGTCAGCGCACTCGCACTCCTTATTGTAATTGATTGCACCTGCTCCTTGTTTTCTGTGCACGCGCTTCCCTACTTAATCTCCTCTCCTTCACTCCTCTGGGGTCTGATCTCGGAGGTAGGGTCTAGGCACGCGGACTCTCGGAGGTAGGGTCTAGGCACGCGGACTCTCGGAGGTAGGGTCTAGGCACGCGGACTCTCGGAGGTAGGGTCTAGGCACGCGGACTCTCGGAGGTAGGGTCTAGGCACGCGGACTCTCGGAGGTAGGGTCTAGCACGCGGACTCTCGGAGGTAGGGTCTAGCAGGCGGACTCTCGGAGGTAGGGTCTAGGCACGCGGACTCTCGGAGGTAGGGTCTAGCACGCGGACTCTCGGAGGTAGGGTCTAGCACGCGGACTCTCGGAGGTAGGGTCTAGGCACGCGGACTCTCGGAGGTAGGGTCTAGCACGCGGACTCTCGGAGGTAGGGTCTAGCACGCGGACTCTCGGAGGTAGGGTCTAGCACGCGGACTCTCGGAGGTAGGGTCTAGGCACGCGGACTCTCGGAGGTAGGGTCTAGGCACGCGGACTCTCGGAGGTAGGGTCTAGGCACGCGGACTCTCGGAGGTAGGGTCTAGGCACGCGGACTCTCGGAGGTAGGGTCTTGCACGCGGAAAATCACAAAATCATGAAACTAAGCAGAATTACTCATAACCAGTTGTTCGTTTTATTTAAAAAATGTTGAAACATTAGGGCTTTCCACTGTTAAGATATAAGAATGTTAATTTTTTTCTATTATGTCCTCACAATAGCAACATCATTCAAAATATCACAAATTCCTTCACAGGTTCACATCAGCCATGTCCTGACATTATTCTGACTGATTTTCAACCAAATCAGGTGAAAGTAAGGGAAAACATTAGAGATTTCTAAAAGTGACACACTTCCTGCTGCCAGTTGGTGGCGCTATGAGTGACACTCACAGTAGTCATGTCCGTGTGATCAACTTTCTTCTCTTAACATAAATTTGAGGTTTGATGTACATGACCGAATATACACTGAAGTTATTAGCCACTTCGTGTTTCCTTTTATTTGCCGTAAGTTTAAGGGCTCCTCACGGCTGAACCGTTTGAGATCAAAAATCCCTTATCAATTGTAGATCCTCAATGTCTTCAGATCATATTGGACCCTGTTTGGTCAAAATCATACAAATCCCCTAGGAGGAGTATATCAAATTCCGTTTTTCAAACATCCCAAAATAACTGACTTCCTGTTAAGCAGATCCCATGACAGGTGGATCTAAATGTATACTGGGTCTCATGCATATACGTGCAAGGGAAGATGAGTTGTGCAGCTATATTTCTGACAAAGTTCCAGGGGGCGCTGTGACAGCCCTGTGCCACGCCCGGGGACAAGCCACACTGGACTTTCTCATACCCATTTACACTCTCTATGGGAAATATTTTGGAACATTAGGCCTTTCCACTCGTAAGATATGAGAAGATTCATTTTCTTCTATTATGTTCTCATGTAAATCGTCGCCATAGTAACACGACTCAAGGTATCAAAAATTCCTTCACACTTTCACATCAGCCATGTCTTGTCATTATCCTGACTGATTTTGAACCAAATCAGGTGAAAGTAAGGGAGAAAATATTAGAGATTTCAAAAAGTGACACACTTCCTGCTGCCAGTTGGTGGCGCTATGACCGAGACTCACAGTTGTTGTATCAGTGTGATCAGCTTTCAATGCTTAACATAATCCTAAGGTTTCATGTAGATCACTTAATGTACACAGAAGTTATTAGCCACTTCCTGTTTCGTTTTATTCGCCATAAATTTAAGGGCTCCTCATGGCTGAACCGTTTGAGATATCAAAAATCCCTCATCAATTTTGCATAATCAATGTTGATTGATTATTTTGGAATTGATCATTTTAGCCTGGGTTTGGTGGCGGTTGTATCAATTCCCTAGGAGGAGTATTTCAAATTCCATTGGGTGCGTTTTGCAAACAACTCAAAATAACTCACTTCCTGTGGATTAGACTTAATGACATGCAGTGGGAAAGTTGTTCAGTTCAGTGAGATCTAAGTGTGTACCAAGTTGTACATGGATACGTGCAAGTGTGTATCAGCTATGCAGCAAGATGTTCCAGGGGGCGCTGTGACGGGTGTGTGCCACGCCCAGGGCCGAGCCACGGTGACGTCCTAATGGCCGCAGATTCCAACCTGTCTGCTGATTTTCAAGAGTTTTTGAGCATGTTAAGGGGTCCAAAATGCCCCAAAAGGTTGATAAAAACTATATATATGTATGTATATAAAATTCTAACGAAAACAATAGGGCTTCCGCACCTACGGTGCAAGGCCTCTGGCCTTGCTCCTTCGGTGCTCAGGCCCTAATTAGAATTCTGTACAATATAAATATGAAGGTTAACTGTTAAACCATTTCACAAATCCCACACAGCACAGCTAAATAAAGTCAAAGTGAAAGCATTTTTTTTGTAGCTGCAGCTCTTTTGTGGTTTGTTGTTGTAGAGAGACAGGGTAAGTGCCCTTTAGAAAAAAGAAAAATGCTGCATACATGTGAAAGCATATACTGTATGCAGTTACTTTTCATGAAAAGTCATAAAAAATCCATTGCATTTTGATTATTATTAAAATGTATTTATTTATTTGCAGACTGTTACAGTATTTGAAGAAACTTGTGCTTGCAAAGTGAAAGTACAACCATGCCTGTGCGTGTTTTAGAAGAAAGATGTTTTTCCCAGATAAGCCACACCCTCCAGAAAGTTCAATAAAGTTCATTGCTCCCTCTTTCATATTAGACCAGCATGACCAGTGTCAGAAACGTACAAGAAAAGAAATATGATGCATCTTTTTGCAAAAATACAGCCTGAGTACATGAATTAAAACAGTGCACTTGTTAGAATGCTATTTGACAATTTGACAAATCAATTCAACTTATGTGTATAGCGCTTTTGACAGTGGACATTGTCTCAAAGCAGCTTTACAGAAGTATAGAAACAGAAAAAAATATAAAGATTGAAGTTAAGTTACTATTTTATCCCTAATCAGCAAGCCTTAGGTGATAGCGGCAAGGAAAAAGCCCCTGATATGATATGAGGAAGAAACCTTGAGAGGAACCAGTCTCAGAAGGGAACCCATCCTCATTTGGGTGACACTGGACAGTAAATAATGTAAATGTTGATAATGTACTTTCTGCATCAGCAACCAAGAGCTCTTTGAGGAACTAGTAGGTCAGTGTAGTTTTTGAGTTCATTATTGACTTAGCAATAACTCCTTTGTGCCGAAAGCTGACAGATGCAACAACAGTTCAGAGACGACGTGATAGTCTCCAAGTGATTCTATCCACAGCAGTCACCTGGATCACATTCTGTCCATGCAGATCTATCCACAGCAGCAGTGAGCACCAACAAACGACGTGACTCCAACTAGGTGTAGAGCGTCTGGACGGATCAGGCAGGTCTGGAAAGAAAAAGTGGTCACACTGGGAACTGGGAGCTCAGGAGTGGGGCGATAGAAAAAGTTCTGCCCCCTGCTGTAGCCTTTGCTATATGTAGTACTACCAAATAGCCTGCACCTTTTGATCGAAGTAGGTGCAGCAGATCATAAAAAAACAAAAGATCACTTAAGTACTGTGGCACAAGACTATTTAGCGCTTTATAGGTCATTAATAGTATTTTATAATCAATGCAAAATTTGACTGGAAGCCAATGCAGTGTGGATAAGATAGGAGTGATGTGTTCATACCTTCTGGTTCTAGTTAGGACTCTAGCTGCTGAGTTCTGGATTAACTTGTTTATGCTTCTAATGGAACATCCAGACAGTAAGGAATTACAATAATCCTACATAGAGGTAACAAAAGCATGAACTAGTTTTCCTGCATCATGAAGTGACATCATATTTCATATCTTAGCAACATTTCTGAGATGAAAGAAGGCTATCCTAGTGATACTATCTACATGAGCTTCAAACAAAAGACCAGAGTCAATAATCACTCAAAGGTCTTTAACTGCTGGACATAATGAAACAGAAAGACCATCCAGAGTTACTCTGTAATCAGAAAGCTTACTTCTGAATGTGGACCTAGTACAAGCACTTCTGTTTTGTCAGATTCAAGCAGGAGGAAGTTAGTAAGAATCCACTGTGTAATGTAATTTACACATTCTTCAGTCTTAATAAGCTGGTGTCTCTTATCTGACTAAGCTGAAACATATAGCTGTGTGTCATTGGCATAACAGTGGAAGCTAATACCATGTTACCACAAAGATAATACCACAAATAATTACACCAAAGGGTAGCATATATAAGGAGAAAAGCAGTGGGCCTACGACAGAAGCTTGTGGAACACCAAACACAACCTTGGTATGCATAGAGAAGTCACCATCTAGATCTACAAACTGATAACAATCAGTCAAATAAGACCTGAGTCAGTAGAGGGCTGTTCCCTTAACACCAACAACATTTTGTAGTCTATCAAGTAGAATAGTGTGGTCAATAGTGTCAAAAGCTGCACTAAGATTAAGTAACATCAGCAAGGAGACACAACCCTCCCAGTAACAGGTCATTTACCACTAAATGCCTAAATCCTGACTGATACATTTCAATAATATTATTTCGATGTAGGTATAAACCTAACTGCTGTGCTATAACCTAGGATCTAGGATCATGGAAATAAAGAGGAGGTTTGGTATTGGCCTATAGTTGGACAGCTGACAGGGGTCAAGTTCAGGTTTTTTAATCAGGGGTTTGATAACCCCTTTTTATATTTACTTTATATGACTTCAGGAAGCCCCTAGTACAAATACTCTGCTTTGTTTCATTGGAGGAGTCCAAAACATTTGTAGTCATTTTGCTGGTGCAGACCATAATTTTAAATTATGGACAACTGGTTTTGACTCAAAATGATTGAGACTCCATTTTTGGTGTTTCTGAGCACTAACAATCTTGCATCATCATGTCTCCAGCACATCATTTATTTGTTTTTTAAGCCAAAGTGATTCTGTATCTGAACACTGCAATCCCAATATCAAGCTGTCTGTGGATGGACACCCTTCGAGAACAAACATTTAGATACAAACTTATTATATTTCCAGTGTACATACAGTACCTATTACAAAGATATGAACAATAAATATCATGCATGATTATTGGTGTTTATGGCTGTCAATGTCCTTCAGTCACTTCACCATGAGTTTCAGTCTATAATGACAACATGCTGGGATTCTGTTAAACTGACTAAAAAATTCAGATGTAGGAGCAATGAGTGAATACAACTGGTCATTTTAGTTTTTATTTAGTTATTTACTTCATATTTGTGTAACAAAAGTCAATTTGCTTTCATTACATACAGAGCAGATAACAATATGCATCCACTGATCAAATTAAATAATGGATTTAATGGTTGAAGACGTTTTGTAAGACAATTTTGGATGTGCAAAATAATTGGATTATGGTATTTGGTTTAAATGGGCCTTAAATGTTCTTGCATTATATCTAATGTCTATTATTGTTAAATCCATTAACGGTGGTGGCTCAAGAGGTTAAGGCTCTGGGTCGTTGATTGGAGGTTCAAGCTCCAGTACTGCCAAGTTGCCACCATTTGGCCCTTGAGCAAGGCCCTTAACCCTCTCTGCTCCAGGGTGCTGTATCATGGCTGACCCTGTGCTCTGACTCCAACCTCCAAGGATGGGATATGTGAAGAAAGAATTTCACTGTGCTATAATGTATATGTGACAAATTTTCATCAGTATCCAATCTGAAAGCTGTCAGCAAATCATATTCTGCTTAGTATGTGACTATATATGCACAAGCCATAATATCAGCAAGACCAAGTACATTAACAGAGACTGTAACTGATTCATCATCTTACTTTCAAACACTTTCTTGTTAAAGCAGCCTCAGGCTTTGAAGGCAAAACACACTGCTATTTTAGTTGAACAAGATCTAGTCTACAAGGCTTTTTCCCTCAAGTGCCTCTTGGAACTACCCAGTTATTACAAACACACTGCAATACTGTAAATTTTTGTGGTTTTTGCTGTAGTTTGTAAGTTAAGATTAAAACATGTTTATGAAAAATGCTAAAAATGATTTTAGATAAAACCTCAAAACCAAAGTGTTTCCTGTAGTGCTACTGATCAGAAAGGTGTATTTAAAGTTGTATTCACTACTTTACAGCTAAGCATAGGCTCTAAAAAGAACTTTAAACCGAAAAAGCTGCAAATATCTTATCAATCCCTCAACAGACATGCTACATAGAAAATATACAGTTTACAAGCAAAGCTAATTTGCATTTGATATTAAATTCATAAAATAAGACAAACAATTTATTCATAGTTGTATTAATTATTAAAAGTGAATAACACCATCTGACTGGTAAGTCATACCTCAGATTACATCTATAATAGCTACTTTTCAACTCGCCATTCTAAAACTTGCCAGACTATTACAAGTTCACATATAGCTCAAAACTGTGTCTGTTCCCCGATTAGTGAGATTAAAGGATAAATTTGTTAATAACTCTCGAAATAATCTTATCACAATTAAACCTGAAAAAGGCCAAATAGGTATAGAAAAACAATTTCTTAAGTTTGGGCTCCTCAACATTAGATCCCTTGCACCGAAAGCACTTATTATTAATGAAATGATCTCAGATTATAGTTTCGACGCAATCTGTTTTACTGAAACCTGGCTTAGACCAAATGAATACATTGGCCTAAATGAGTCTACTCCGTCAGGATATTCATATAAGCATGAGCCCCGTCAGATGGTGGTGGTCGTGGTGGTGGTGTTGCAACCATCTATAATAATTCTCTTACCGTTACTCAGAAAACAGGACCCAGGTTTAACTCATTTGAAGTGCTTGTCCTTAATGTTGCACTCTCAGACAGGCATAAAAAATCCCTACTATGTCTTGCTCTGGCCACCGTGTATAGACCCCCCGGGGCCCTACGGTGTTTTTCTTAAAGATTTTTCACATTTACTCTCAGATCTTTTCATCAGTTTTGACAAAGTGTTAATTGTAGGAGACTTTAACATTCATGTAGACGATGCTAACGATGCGTAAGGACTCGTATTTATAGATTTACTAAATTCCTTTGGGGTTAAACAAAACATTAATAGACCAACTCATCGTTTTAATCATACACTAGACTTAGTTATATCACATGGGACTGATGTTTCTGATATAACCATTCTACCTCAAAGCGATGACATCACAGACCATCACCTCTTAGTGTACACTCTACCTGTAGAACATATTAGACACATCTCTCCACGTTATAAACTTGGTAGAACTATAACTCCGACCACTATGAGACAGATCTGTCTCAACTTCTTACTAGATGACCTCCAGACTGGACTATTGTAATGCATTACTAGTTGGTTGTCCTGCATCTTCAATAAACAAGCTACAGTTAGTCCAGTATGCAGCCGCCAGAGTTCTTATCAGATCAAGAAAATTTGATCATATAACCCCAATATTATCATCCCTGCACTGGCTACCTGTTAAGTTTAGAATTGACTATAAATTAGCACTACTTACTTACTACTTTATCATCTAGTACTGCTAATATTATGAACAGCAGCTACGCTAATGCTGTTCCTTTGTTTCCCTTCTTCGACCCATCCCGAGGCATACAGAGACTGTGCCAGCTCCAGTGGCATCCAGAGATGGACCAGCTCCAGCCGGGTTCTGCTTGTGAGGATTGGGATATTCAAGCAGCGCAGTGGACAATAACCTCCTTATTGATTTACATAACATTATACACATGCTGTATCTGCATCACACAATTGTCACCCAAATGAGGATGGGTTCCCTTTTGAGTCTGGTTCCTCTCAAGGTTTCTTCCTCATACCATCTAAGGGAGTTTTTCCTTGCCACAGTCGCCTCAGTCACCTCAGGCTTGCTCACTTGGGATAACATCTAGGACTGTCTGTCTGTTTATATGTTTGTTGTTTTCTTATGTTGTTTCTCATGTAAAGCTGCTTTGGGACAATGCTCTTTGTAAAAAGCGCTAAACAAAATAAACTGAATTGAATTGAATTGAATTGAATTGAATTGAATTGAAAATAATACATACATTACCATTAAATAATGTATAAAAATC
Organism: Hemibagrus wyckioides; assembly: GCF_019097595.1. Classification (NCBI taxonomy): domain Eukaryota; kingdom Metazoa; phylum Chordata; class Actinopteri; order Siluriformes; family Bagridae; genus Hemibagrus; species Hemibagrus wyckioides. The sequence continues at coordinate 25,515,130 of NC_080715.1, read as the reverse complement.
CCAGAGTTAGCAAGTGATGTTATGACTCTAAGAACTCTTAGAGATCTACATGTCAGCTAAAAATATAATATTTATTAGGCAGGCTTGGAACTCTTATGCTTTTAAAGAATGTTGCAAGCAATTGTTTAATCTAACAGTGAACTTGTTCTGCAACCTCTAGTGGATAATATTTGCATGTGTCAGAGATCAGGTTCAAGATTGTACAATGTCTGGTGTTATGAGGGGAAATTATCCCTATTATCCAGCTGGACCAGTTGTTGTTATTAATAAAATAAAATATTTTATGATGTAAGAATATCATTCTTAATCTGACAATTCCTATTTTGCAAATTAAATGCTAAATTTTCTGCTAAGCGGCAAATCTGCAACTTAGTTTGCTGGTGTAGTAACTTGTCCAAGAAACAGTATGTCCTTCAGTGACTCTCAGAACTCTTACACATACAACAACAACCAAGTACGAACAACAGCATGGACATTTTCCTTCTTTACAGATACTCAGGGTAAAATCCTACAATATATTAAAATATAGACCCCAAGGGACGATTCTGGGATTTTCATTTAAGGGGGGCTCAGCCCCCAATGAGGGTATAATAGTAAAAATAAATAAATAAATAAATAAATAAATAAATAAATAAATAAATAAATAAATAAATAAATAAATTAAATAAAATAAAATAAAATAAAATAAAATAAAATAAAATAAAATAAAATAAAGGTTTGACTAACAGGGTACGATGGTAAACATATTGCAGCATTCCACTGTATAGATGTGTATAACATTTGAGTACTGAACAAGCCAAATACGAGTCTTCCTGATCACATACGCACACACACACACACACGCACACACACACACACGCACACACACACACACACACACACGCACACTTGTCACACACACACACTCACACACACACACGTTCTCTGAATCTCGCTCTGCGACGCCGGGGGCTGAGTAGAAATGTTAAGGGGGCTAAAGCCCCCCTAAAAATGCCCGAGCGACGCCCATGTAGCCCCCTCTAGCGGCAATAACAAACTGCTTGAAAGACCAACATGAGCTGGTCAGAAACAGGTAAAAAAGAAATAAAACACTTTTTTCTGTAAAAACAAAGTCTGAAGTAAACTCTGTAGTAAATTATGCTGTTTCTACTTGTGCACTTGAGACACATTAAAACTCCAAACACATGTACTTTGTGTAAAAACAAAAAAATTTTAAACAAAATTATTCGGTTTCGTTGCAATACACTGAACACAAACTGAAAAACAGACAAGTAATTTAACAGTTTTCTACCAGGTAAATTAAAAAAGGATATGTTAACATACACTGTATATGTACATATGAGGACATTTTGCAGTGATATAAAAACAAGAAACAGACACACTCGAGACATGCAAAACTCTGAGTGTGCATGCATATGACTTGCTTTCATTGTCTATTACTATTTCAACTGAATCCATTTGACACCTTGTAAGATTGTCTACTTTCTAGTTTGAGTGTTTGTGATTAGTGTTTGTGTAGCTGCTGAGGACTAGAATTTCTTTCAGTGTGTATGTAATAGAATTGCATGTTAAGATTTCTGTATACATACAAGCTTCTCAGAAGGAAGGTAACTCTTATGAACACCTATGAACTTGTTAAAGTGCACTCTAACCCACTGTACTGTCCCTGTTCTTTGTTAAAGTGTAGTACACTTTAATGCTACCATTCTGTTCTGTATACGGTACATGATGTTAAGGTAGTAAGAGCACAGAATTTTCCTCAATTCCTGAAGAAAAATACAAATACAGGATTGCTGCAGCCATGGAAGTCTGGGAAACCAATGCAGACTTTGGCAAATTAAAAGTGTGCAGGCTTTTATCAAACCTAACCGTAAAGGTAATAAACATCTACATCTTTTAATTGTTAGTTTATTAACAGCATAGGCAGAAACTCACAATACATACATATACTGTATATCTTCTGTTCTGCAGGCCAGTATCTCTGACTATTTCAGTTACAATGTACTTTGTCCTTCAAAGAAACTATAAGTTTTTTTCAAGGTGAAGTTTATACCTCAGAAGACTTTGCTCTGTGTCAAATTTAAGGGATGTTTCTTTTGTGGGCAATGATCCATTCTGAATTCTTGACACTTGATTTCTTCCCCATTCTAAACGTTATCAGTTTTAAAATAAAATAAAAAAAATTATTGAACCATTTTAGGTGTTCCTATAATTTGAATGGTTTGTGGCTTGCTTATTTAGCACAAAAAATCTTTACATTTTAACCATTTTAAATTTTCACACAGTTCTTTAAAAAGTAATCTTCCGGATCACACTGCACTTCCAGGTCACACTGTACACCCGGGTTCTGCCATATACATAACACTCACTTCACAATTTTCTCCAGTTCCAGGCACTGGTGGCCTATAAGTGGAATATGCTAATGGCCTACCAACAGCAACTCCACTTGCTCCAAGCCATAAATACGCTTCTTTTGAATGATGTCTCAGCCCTGTGAATCACAACATTTAACAGCCAGCCTGTTAGGGATGGATATATCACTCAGCAGACCATCCCCTTGCAGATCCGAGTGGGGTTGTTCCATAAAGAGACCATTAGCTTGTTTTTGAAAACCCTCTTGGGCATCCCTGGCTGATCCTGCATGGCCCCCAAATTTCCTGGCAGTCAAAGGAACTTACAATGTTCTGATTGATGTAAGTCGGGTTGATCTGTAACGCCTTCTACTGCACGTCCACCTCCACGCTGCCAGAGGTAGCCCTCATCAGAATGCTGATGTTTCACTGTTTTGTATTTTGTGTAAGGTGTTTTTCCCCCAACGAAAGGTCAGTTCTATTTTTGAAAGACTTAAAACCTGCAGAAGATGTTTGATCCAGCTGATTTTGATTATGCTCATTGTGGATATTTTTCATTTTTTAGTATGGGAAAACATCACAAAACCAACAGGCATTGTAATTCAGACCTTCAACTAAGCAGGACTCTTGCATCTACATGAAGTTTGATTTAGACTTAAAATAATTAAGACAGCAAGTTTTTTTTTCTGGGTTTATTCTAAAATAATTAAAATAGCACCAATATTTCATCATCATGTTACCAACACATCACTTCTTTCTTTTAAAGCCAAAGTGATTCTGGATCCGAACACCGCAAATCTCACACTCAAACTGTCTTTTGATGGACGCTCTGTGAGAACAAACACCAACAAAGAGTATAATTCCAGCCAGAGTTTCAATTAATCTTAAAGAAAATACGCACATAAGTATAATGGTTGTATGTGTGTCCAAGCTAAAGAGGGCTACAGCACAGGCAGGCATTACTGGGAGGTAGATGTGAAAGGGAAATGTGATTGGAGAGTAGGAATAGTGAAAGAGTCAGCTCCACATAATGGCTTTATTAATCTGAACACAGCAGCAGGGTATTGGACTCTGCGTCTGCAGTTAGGCTCTCTCATGGCTCTGACTGAACCAGTCACCAAACCAAAGTTAGGAGTGCATCTAGATATGGAAGAAGGTCAGGTTTTTGTTTTGGTTTTTTGGTTTTTTTGCTATGATGCAATGAAATGGAAAAAATATTTATGCATTTAATGCAGAATTTAGGAATTGTAAGAAACTTTTGAAATTGAGAGTTCCTTGTGTTTGGAACCATGGAAGCAGACAAACCCCTAAAGATTAAAGATTGGTTTTAATACATTGATTGAACGATACCATAGAGATAGAAATACCATAAACAGAGACTTTAAATTTCCAATTTCCATTAACATTCATATTTGGAAATGATGCAGTGCAATGTTATGTTTATGGTCATAAATTGCCTTAAAATGTGGAAATTTTAAACTTAATATATTGAATCAGTTTTATCTGTAGCATTAAGCACACTTAGAAAGAAAATACACTTTGTAAAATACTTCAATTTTTAATTTTTTTCATGTGATTAGTAGTGAAAGTTTTGTATTTACTATATATTTCAAATTAGGGTTTTTAAATTGATTTTCATTTCCTAACTGAATACTTCCATTGTATTCTATGATTGCATAATGCTGTGTAGTGTTAGTTTCAGTGCTATATGATGGATGTATCTAACATTTGATGAACTTTATCAAAGATTTGGTACACTTTACTCTAAAACCTTCACAACTTTTAAGCTTAATGCATTGAATGCCACATATTGTATGAGCTTTATCTAATATAAGCACATTTATCTTTGTAAATATTTTAGATCATGTCAGATCTTCAATAAACTCAAAAAACTTTTCTCACAAACGAATTATGGCCTATATATGTACATCAGTTTATATCAGAACATAAATGATACATGGGCAGCATGGTGGCTTAGTGGTTAGCACTGTTGCCTCACAGCAACAAAGTCCTGGATTTGAATCCCAGGTTCAACAAGCAGGGGCCTTTCTGTGTGAAGTTTACATGTTCTCCCTGTGCCTGTGTGGGTTTACTCTGGTTTCCTCCCACAGTCCAAAAACATGCACATCAGGTTGATTGGTAATTCTAAATTGCCCATAGGTGTGAGTGTGGTTGTCTGTCTATATGTGGACTGGTGACCTGTCCAGGGTCTTTCGCCCTATATGTGCTGGGATAGGCTCCAGCAGACCCCTGTGACCCTAATTAGGAATAAAGCTGGTATAGACAATGGATGGATAATAGATACATTTCCAGGCAAATGATGGACAATATGGCTAAAAGTATGTGGACTTTAAGGATTCTAATTAGATATTTTATCATGTTTTGGAACAAGACATGTTTGTCTATTTAGCAAAAGTTATTGGCTCTCTATATCTTGTCCTACAAGAGAAATTCTTATGTAAATCTTATAGGAATAGTTCCAACATATGACAAAGTTCATACTACTTAAAATTTCTTTTTTATTCTGACTATATAAATATAAAATAGTTCTGCTAAACCCTACTAAAGGAATAAAGTAAAGTAAGTATCTAGGGTTAGGGTTAGTGTTTACTTAATTTAAGAATTCCTTAAAGTTATGAAGGTTAACTGTTTAACCATTTCATAAATCCTCACAGAACTTCTAACTTTTATAGGGCTGAGCTAAACAGAAGTTTCGTTTTGTATTTATTTATTTTTTTTGCAGTTGCAAAAAATGCTGTATATGTCAAAACCTATATGCAATTACTTTTCATGAAAGGTCATCTAAAATCCACATCTTTTAATATTATTATTAAAATTAATTTATTTATTTGCAGACTGTTACAGCATTTGAAGAAGATTGTGCTTGTCTAGTGCAGACAGATGTTTTACCAGATAACTTACTCCAGAAAGTTAGAAGCAAGTTAATTGCTTCCTCTGATTTCCCTCTTATTGCTAACACCTTGCACATTGCAACAGGGGATTCTTTCATCACTTTCAACTGACATCTCGAGGAATTTTTAGAACAGACCAGCATTTTACCAGAGTCAGAAACATACAAGAAATAAAACATGCATCTGAACACATGAATCAAAACAGTCAATATTGTGTGCACTTAAAACCATTGAAAATTAATTTTAAATAATATAACATTTTTATAAACTTGTATCATTTTTTATGACTTTATATGATTGAACAAAACCCTTAGTCCATATACTCTGGTTTATTTCAACGGAGGACACACCCCTCCTTACATAATTTAACCTGGAATAGTTTGGTTTTCGAAACCTGCATTCTTTAGGTGTAGAAATCACAAACTAATCTTTGCCATGATACGCTATCCAAAATAACAGCATATGAATGTCCTTCCTCAAAGTAGCTTACTTTCTTATAAATATATACCTTTGTTATTTTCTTTAAAAGTTATAATGCTACACTATCTATCTAAATAATGATTGAAAGTGAACGCAGAACTCCACACATGTACTAGAAATAAAGTAAGATTTCGCACCTCTTGTATAAATGTCTCGTCCAATCTGCAGTAAGAATTTCATTCGCAAATTATAACTACCTTTTTCCGGTTTATCTGAATTGTCCTTGTGTTTTTGGATTTGTTATTTTGTTTTTGGATTTGTTATTTTGTTTTTGGATTTATTTTGTTTTTGTTATTTTGTTTTCTAAATTGTTATTTTATTTTTGGATTTGTTATCTTGTTTTGCACTTCCCGGTCACCGTATTTGACCTTCCTTTCATTTTCTTTGTCTGCCAGCACTTACGGAACCTTTCTGCAATTTGCACAGGCTTTACTTTGGACAGTTTCTTTGGACAGGCTTTAGTTTTCGACAGATATTTTTTTACATCAGACAAACATGACCTCGTCAGCAACAGGTAAAAAAGAAACAAAATACATAAAAAAAAAAAATTCTCCTGTAAAATCAAAGAATGAGAATGCACATAGTTAAAACCACTTCCTCTTAAAATATCAGCATTGTGATATAAAACACACTGTGCACTCTGCATGTGTATATGACTTGTTAACATTGTCTGTGATGTTAATCCTTTCAGTCTTGGGTGATTCTGTCAGTTCTAGGTTACTACTTTGTTTTGGTGTTTGCACTCAGACATACTGAGAAATACTTGTATACAAAGGAAGATTGCAGAAGCCAAGCAACTTTTATGAGCAGCTACAGTTTTTGTCAGCAGCGCTTTCACACTGTCCTTGTTTTTTGTTCCTACTTTCTTGTTCCTTGCTGACATTTTATCAGTAATGGTATTTGTCAGTGTTATGACTCTTCTGATAACCTGATAAGAGCTTGAAATGTTTTTGACTAGCAGTTTTTCTTTCATATCTACAGGAAAACACAACACTGGGGCTTCCCACAGTCTTGTCAATCTGAGAAATCCACGCAAAGAGAAGGAAATTAAAAGTATCAGCCAATCAGAGCCATTTATTAAACCAAGATTGGCCCTATGTGTGGTAATAAACAATGATCAATTCAAAACAACAAACCAAAACACCCAATTCAAATATACAGTATTTATCCTAATTGTCAGTTTATAACTTTTATTATCTTTTCTATTTGAAGATTATTCCAAAGATTGTGTCTGCTTTTAAATTTAAGGTAAGTTTAGGTCGTGGAGAAAAATCACCTTTTAATTCTTGATATTTTTCCCATTTCTAAATGTTCGCAGTTCTCCAGTTATAACAGGAAAGTTATTGTTTCATTTAAGCTGATTCTCTTTGTTCTTGTTTTGTTTATTTAGCAAAATAAATGTTTCTATTTTAAATTTCTTCTTCCCATTTTTTTAAGAAACCAGAAATTGAGCCACAACAAACAGATTCTTCAAACAGGAAGTCCAAAGAGATCCTCAAAGACTTTGCTAAACTGTACAGAGTGTCTCAGGTAATAACACTAATAAGAGTCCATACACTCAGCTCATCAGGTTTATTTGTAGTCATTTGGAGGTACAGACCACAATATTTGTGTTACCTTTATTTTTGTCTTAAGGAGGTTTTTGGAATTAGTATTAGTAGTCATTAGAATAAGTTTGTATTGGTGGCAACAAGAATTCCTTACACTAGTGAAACCATTTTTATGAAAAGAAAATCATTCATTTCCACTTGTAAATGTTAATCAAGATCCAAAGCACAATTATGGGATTATGTAGCGATTATGGGGGAAAAGCAGAATAAACACTAATAAATAAATTATTAGTGGTTATAGTGTTATTTTTACTCTACAGTATTTATTCATAAAACATTTGTTCAAGTTTACAAATGACAGAAAAATCACAGGATTGCTTTGTATTATTACTTAGAATGTTTCAATGATTGGGAAAAGTTTTACAGGGACATTTTTTTAATTAAACTAACCTTGCAATGGCTTCTTTTAAATAAAACTGAAAGCAAGTGAAAATGATATAATGATGACTTGTACAAGTTTCATGTGACAAAATATGTAAAGTCCCATGAGTTTAAATGATTTTAGGTTTATTCAATATTTACTGTTTATACCACATGATAAACGGATGAGGGATACTTTTCTTTATCTAGAACTCAAAATGTCCTGGAGAGGAGAAAACTATTGTACTACTAGATGATTCACACCAACTGGGAAAAAACATGCAGATGTCCAACACAGACAGTAACAAACAAAACCTACCACAAAAAAACAACTCTGAGGTAAATGCAATCATGTGTGCTTGAAGATGTGATCTTGTGATGAACTAGTTGATATGGTCATGTGTGCTCCTGCAGTGTGTATTCATGTCATCTCATCATTTCTGTTGACACTCCTTTAACAGTGTGATGGAAGTGAAAAGAATTCTGTGAAATCAAGTGAGTATAAAAGTCTTATGTGTTTATAATCTGCCAAAATTAAAATGGTGTTGAAGCTGTAAAGGCAATTATGCCTCTGTAGTTCATCCAGTGCTGTCATAGAGGATGAATCACATTGCTATGATTGCTTTTACTTGCCTTTTAGGCTTTTGAGTGATTTATATTTTTGGGGTAGATTTGAGTAATGCCATTTTTAATTCTTATTTTCCAGGTGGTTTGCAGATTCCCAGGAAAGGTCAGTTCTAATCTTGGAATTCAGCCTACAACTTAAAGTCTGCAGGAGATGTTTGATACAGCTGATTTAATTACTGTATGAATGCTCATGGTGGATATCTTTTTTGTTTTAGCATGGGACATCCTCACAAGGCCATCAGGTATTTCATGTAGACCTTCAAGCATGCAAAGTATTTGAATAACTATATGAAGTTTGATTTAGAATCAAAATTATTGAGTCTATCAATGTTACATTATCGTGTGTCCAACACATCATTTCTTTTTTTTTAAAGCCAAGGTGATTCTGGATCCGAACACCGCAAATCCCACTCTCAAGCTGTCTGCGGATGGACGCTCTGTGAGAACAAAGACCCACAAAGAGTTTAATTCCAGCCAGAGTTTCTATGAATACCAAAGAAAACATAAAAATCAGTATAATGGTTGGATGTGTGTCCAAGCTAAAGAGGGCTACAGCACAGGCAGGCATTACTGGGAGGTAGATGTGAAAGGGAAATGTGATTGGAGAGTAGGAGTAGTGAAAGAGTCAGCTCCACGTAATGGCTTTATTAATCTGAACACAGCAGCAGGGTATTGGACTCTGCGTCTGCAGTTAGGCTCTCTCATGGCTCTGACTGAACCAGTCACCAAACTCAATTACGCTCCACCTGCTAAGTTAGGAGTGCATCTAGATATGGAGGAAGGTCAGGTTTCTCTCTATGATGTGATGAAAAGGAAAAATATTTACACATTTAACACAGAATTCAGGAATTGTGAGAAAATTTTCCCTGTGTTTGGAACCGTGGAGACAGACAAACCCCTAAAGATTATCCAAATATGATTTTTAATTGGTCTTTACATTTACATAAATATGAAATACTGTGAAATCTACCACCTTGCTGACCTACTAAATAAAGAAACCTACTCAGGCTTACTAAAGAAATAAACTACAGTAAATAATTACTTCTAAAGTATTTATTTAATTTACTTAAGAATAACTTTAGTTATGAAGTAATGAAGGTTTCCACACCCTCCAGGATCTTCTGACATTGTTGATTTGCTCCTCATGTTTTCCCTCTGACCGCTGACACCTAGTGGATTCTTTCAATTCCTTCAACTGACATTACATCTTGGGAGAATTTCTTTATTTTTACATTAAACCAGCATGACCAGTGTCAAAAGTTTACAAGAAAAGATGCTTTTTTTCAATTTTCTTCGCAAAATTCACGTGAGAACATGAATTAAAACAGTCAATATTGTGTGCATATGCTAAAATGCTATTTGACATTAAAACTAAAACAAAGAAACTTTATTTTGAATATTCTATTTTTTTATAATCTTGTATAATTTAATATAACTTAATTTATATGAATTAGCAAAGCCCCTAGTCCATATAATCTGGGTGGTTTGTGCCTTACTTATTTAGCATAAAACTTTTAACCATTTTACATTTTACATACAACTTCTAGAAGATTCCTTTAAGTGCCCCACTGCTGGCAGACTTTTCACTGGAAATGAGCCCAAAATATTCATATTTAATTTATGAATGGAGAACATTTAAAATTAAGGACAATTGATTTTGGCTCAGAATGATTGAGACTCCATTTTTGCTGTTTTTATTCTGAGTTTCTGTTTTTACTTAATACAAGTTCTAACAATGTTGCATCATCATGTGTCCAGCACATCACATATTTGGGTTTAAAGCTAAAGCGATTCTGGGTGTGAACACCACAAATCCCACTGTCAAGCTGTCTGTGGATGAACAAACATTCTCATACAAACTTGTTATTTCTCCAGTGTGCAGCGATACTGATAATTACAAAGATATGAGCAATAAATATCATGCATGATGAACCACTCACTAAATCCAGATGTAGAACCAATGAGTCAATGCAATTGATCATTTAAGTTTGTATTTAATTATTTACTTCATATTTGTGTTACAAAAGGCATTTTGCTTTCATTATATACAGGGTAGATAACAATACACATCCACTGGTCAAATTTAAAGAAAGGATTTAATGGTGAAGATATTTTGTAAGACAAATTCTGGATGAAGATGAATTCTGAACAAAATATTTGGATGATGAAATGGACCTTGAATCTTAATGAGTTATATATAATGTCTACAATTGTTCTTCAGTCAATTCCATCATTATCATATCTAAAAGCTGTCAACAAATCATATTCTGCTTAGAATGTGACTAATATGCACAAGCCATAATATCAGGATGGCTAAGTACATTAGCAGAGGCTGTAACTGATTTATCATCTTACTTTCAAATGTTTTCTTGTTAAAGCAGCCTCGTGTTTTGGAGGCAAAACATGCAGCTATTTTGGTTGAGCTTGGTTGAGCTATTCTGAAGTGCCAAGAAATATCTACAGGGCTTTTTCCCAAAAGTGCCTTTTGGGACTACCCAGTTATTACAAATACACTGCAGGTAAGATGTTTTCACTCCACACTGTAAATTGTGTTAGTTAAGGCAAGCAATCCTTAACCCTCAACTGTTCACTTGGATTAAAGAAATAAGATACATGTAAGTTGCACTGGATAAGGTTGTCAACCAAATACTATAAATGTGTGGCCTAATTTGGATGCAGTTGTTTATTTTACTGCAACATCTTTCTTTATTTCTGTTATTCTGTTTCTATCTGTATGCAACATCACTACCGTAAAGTTATACTCTGAAAGGAACTAGAAAGGAAAAAGATGAAGCAAAAGCTGCAACACCCCCCCCACCACCACCACCACACACATGTGTACATACATATACACATATGCACATAAAAAATATACAGTTTACAAGCTACGCTGATTTGCAGTTGATATTAACCTAATAAAACTAAATAGGACAAAACACTTTATTCACATTTATATTATAGTATAAAACATATGTGTAAGGTTGAATAATACATAAATCAACAATAAAAAATGCAAACAAATTATTCTTATAATACTTCTAAGTTAGTACCGTCAGTAAGCTTTTCTGAATACATTTAGAGCAATTAACTGGTGTTTGAATCTTTATACTTTCATCTAAACCAAAACTTTAACAGACCATAGCAACCTATTCGAATTAAGAGAAACTTCCCATACACATCCTTAGTGCATGAGATTCTACAGCAACACAGAGTTAACAATCGATGATATAAATTATGGATATTATTTATAAAGATTACTTCTTCATAAACTCTTAGAGATCTATATAGCATGCAAAAAAAAATAATATAACATAAAAAATAATAATAATATCTAGTGAGCATGCTTGGAACGTTGACAAAATTGTCATGTTATGGAATAATCAATCAAAGCTTTATATTCCTGTAAAGATGTTTGGAGACAATGTCCATTATTAAAAGTGCTATACAAATAGAATTAGAATTGAATAGAATAGAATTGAAAGATTTTCTGGTACGACAATAGCATTTTACCGTCTGGTTAGTTAGCAGCAAATCAGCAACTAGTTTGTGAACTAGCATAGCTGGTGTAGTAACTTGTCCTTGAAACACAATGGACAGGAATGATAATATGTTCTTTACTGACTGTCAGAACTCTTACACATACAACAGCAACCTAGCATGAATTGTGCACTGGACATTTTCCCTCTTTACAGAACCTTGGGGTAAATTCCTACAATACTTAAACATATACACTATATTGCCAAAAGTATTCGCTCACCTGCCTTGACTCGCATATGAACTTAAGTGACATCCCATTCCTAATCCATAGGGTTCAATATGACGTCGGTCCACCCTTTGCAGTTATAACAGCTTCAACTCTTCTGGGAAGTCTGTCCACAAGGTTTAGGAGTGTGTTTATGGGAATTTTTGACCATTCTTCCAGAAGTGCATTTGTGAGGTCACACACTGATGTTGGACGAGAAGGCCTGGCTCTCAGTCTCTGCTCTAATTCATCCCAAAGGTGTTCTATCGGGTTGAGGTCAGGACTCTGTGCAGGCCAGTCAAGTTCATCCACACCAGACTCTGTCATCCATGTCTTTATGGACCTTGCTTTGTGCACTGGTGCACAGTCATGTTGGAAGAGGAAGGGGCCAGCTCCAAACTGTTCCCACAAAGTTGGGAGCATGGAATTGTCCAAAATGTCTTGGTATGCTGAAGCATTCAGAGTTCCTTTCACTGGAACTAAGGGGCCAAGCCCAGCTCCTGAAAAACAACCCCACACCATAATCCCCCCTCCACCAAACTTTACACTTGGCACAATGCAGTCAGACAAGTACCGTTCTCCTGGCAACCGCCAAACCCAGACTCGTCCATCAGATTGCCAGATGGAGAAGCGCGATTCCTCACTCCAGAGAACGCGTCTCCACTGCTCTAGAGTCCAGTGGCGGCGTGCTTTACACCACTGCATCCGACGCTTTGCATTGCACTTGGTGATGTATGGCTTGGATGCAGCTGCTCGGCCATGGAAACCCATTCCATGAAGCTCTCTGCGCACTGTTCTTGAGCTAATCTGAAGGCCACATGAAGTTTGGAGGTCTGTAGCGATTGACTCTGCAGAAAGTTGGCGACCTCTTCGCACTATGCGCCTCAGCATCCGCTGACCCCGCTCCGTCAGTTTACGTGGCCTACCACTTTGTGGCTGAGTTGCTGTCGTTCCCAAACACTTCCACGTTCTTATAATACAGCTGACAGTTGACTGTGGAATATTTAGGAGTGAGGAAATTTCACGACTGGATTTGTTGCACAGGTGGCATCCTATCACAGTTCCACGCTGGAATTCACTGAGCTCCTGAGAGCGACCCATTCTTTCACAAATGTTTGTAAAAACAGTCTGCATGCCTAGGTGCTTGATTTTATACACCTGTGGCCATGGAAGTGATTGGAACACCTGATTCTGATTATTTGGACGGGTGAGCGAATACTTTTGGCAATATAGTGTAGCTCCATCTAGCGGCAATAACAAACTGCTTTATAATCTACTACGGCTAGCTTACCTGCTAACAATCTGATCACACTTTGTTTTTTAGTAAGAGAAAGTGTTTTTTACCCATTTGCTAGTTTTGCTAATCTATCATAGTGAATGTATTCCTTTAAAGTAATTTCTTTCACTTTTTTTCACTCAGTAACAGTTTAGTTGGCCTTTGCTATAGTTGTTAATAATCGTTCAGATGCTGAAAACATTCACTCTACATTTCTTTCATGTACAATTGTCTTAAATATTATTCTGTCTGTATACAATTACTGTAATAAAAGCCTACCTTTACCTTGTACACAGTAAGTGTGTTTAGTGAACAGAGAGGTTTTTCAGTTTCTGCAGAAGTGCAGTCCTGAGTGCTGACCTGGCAGCAGTGTTTTTACTAACACAAAGGGGGATTTGCCACTTGAATGTAATGGCAGCATGACTTCTAGCTTAACAAAACAATTTGAGTAAGTACATTTCATTGAGGAAACAAATGTTTAGACAATAAGCTATATGTTCTATAAGAGTTGCATCATGCTGGATGCTTTTCACGGACATAATTTCCGATTATGAAACATGTTGGCCTGACCAGTGTGCCTATCAACAAGGCAAAGGTTAAATGCATAAATGGTATGAAAATGGTGTAAATCGTTATGTTACAAATTTCACACTCTTCGGATCTTAACCCAACTGAATACGTATTGAGGAACTTTGGAGAGAGGTTTAAACAGAGCCCAAAACAACATCTGAATGAATGTTTTTTGAAAGATTGATGTTCATCTCTGCAGGTCCGGAGTTTTGTAGAATCATTCCCAAGGCTCTGTGAAGCTGTTCTGGAAGCTCATGGTGGCCTGATACATTATTATAACAAATAATGTTGCTTTTTTTCATGGAATTTGTCAACAGTCTGTAGCTAACCTGTAAACCCTCATTTTTATTTTCTTTAAATCAGTTTTTTTTACCTAGATGGCATGTAAATGGACTAAAATCACTTAATCCAATGTGTACATAAATTGTTTGTATAACAATCATTGTTTATTGTCATTATTATTATTATTATTATTATTATTATTATTATTATATAAAAGTGAAAATAAATACTTATTATTCATAGTAGAAGTAGAAGTAGTAGTAAATAAATCAATAGATAAATAAACAAATACATAAATAAAGTTGATTAGTGATTAGTTACCATTAGCTACAAAATAATACTAGTTCAAGACTTTGCTTAAAGTTAAACATGGTCTAACACTTGTTTTTTAATGTTGGACCTCAGATAGCATAAACAGAACAAGAATATCAGAAATATGATTTCAATGAACAAAACTTCTCAGTGAAATAAAATGATAAGGAAGAGGGGGAAAAAACAAAAATACTGATTATTATTTCATTGCTTTTTTAGTATTAAAATAAGCATATCTGTGGTTCAGCTCATGTGTAAATGTCATATTGTAAGATCATCTGACCTCACTCTGCTGCTCCCTGTTCTAAGCCGTCTCACTGCTCTTGTATTTTCCACTGTCTCTGCTGCTGCCAATTCCAGAGGTATAAGACTAGGGACTGAAATTGTGTCTTCGAGCCTCTGCATCTCTGGTAACCTAACCTCCAATTCTAAACTCTCCACTATTCCAGGATCTTTAGTTTTCCCTCCACTACCTTGTGCTCCAGTGCCTGTAACCTCCTCGGGATTGCTGAATAACTTGCCTGTCTCCAAAGCATCAGTGAAATCTACTACTTCCTTTGTAGAGACGCAATCCTCTACTGACTCCACCTTAGATGAATTTTCTATTTTGGGTCCCTCTGCACTAAACTCTAAATTGAGTGTCTCTTCTGCACCCTCGAGTATATCTGACCTCTTGATTTCCCTCGATACATCCTCCTCCCCTACAGATAGAATAACCTTTAAAGGTTTCTCCTTCCATAAGGGGTCTACAGCTTTCTCTTCATCTAAAGAGAAGTTCTGAGCTTCAGCTATAAGCTCCTCTGTCTCTGCCAGCTCTTTATTCACTGGATATTCTGTTTGTAAATCCACAAGCTCCTCAAACTTTTCTGTAATTTCAGGATCTTCTATAAGCTTCTCAATGTTTTCATGAAAATCAACAAGGTCCTCAAACTTTTTTGGAACATCTACAACCTTTTTGGTATTTTCAGGATCTTCTACAAGCTTCTTAATGTTTTCATGAATAACAAGCTCATCAACATTTCCTGGAACTTCTGCAACCAGGTCATGTTTTTCTGGTGGTTTTATAAGCTCATCATTTTTTTCTTGAACATCTGTAACCTCCATAGAATTTTCTGTTATAACCTCTTCAACATTTTCTGGGAGTTCTGCTTCAATATTTGCTGGTACTTTAATAACCTCTTCAGCATTTTTTGGGATTTCTACACCATCTTTAACATTTTCTGGTACTTCTACAAACTCCTCAACATTTTCTGGTACTTCTACAATTGCTTCAACATTTTCTGGCAGTTCTATAACCTCCTCAAAATTTTCTGGTACATGTACAACTGCATCAATATTTTCTGGTAGTTTTATAATCTCCTCAACATTTTCTGGTATTCCCACAACCTCCTCAACATTTTCTGGTATTCCCACAACCTCCTCAATATTTTCTGGTAATCCCACAACCTTGTCAAATTTTTCACTCACTTCTAAACCTGCCTTGTTATTTTCTGGTACATCTATATTTTCCTCAATATTTTCTGGTACTTCTACAACTGCTTCAACATTTTCTAGCAGTTCTACAGCCTCCTCAGCATTGTCTGGTACTCCCACAACCTCAACATGTTTTGGTAGTTCTACAACCTCCTCAAAATTTTCTCTCACTTCTAAAATCTCCTCAATATTTTCTGGCACATCTACATTATTCTCAACATTTTCTGGCACATCTATATTATTCTCAACATTTTCTGGTACATCTACAGCTGCTTCAATATTTTCTGGCAGTTCTACAACCTCAACATTTTCTGGCAGTTCTAAAATCTCCTCAACATTTTCTGGTACTCCCACAACCTCTGTATTTTCTGGTAGTTCTACAACCTCCTTAAAATTTTCTCTCACTTCTAAAACCTCAATATTTTCTGGTATATCTAGATTCTCCTCAACATTTTCTGGTACTTCTACAACTGCTTCAACATTTTCTGGCTGTTCTACAACCTCCTCAACATTTTCTGGTACTCCCACAACCTCCTCAATATTTTCTGGTACTTCCCCAAATACTCCCAATCCCTCAGCCTTTTCTGGATCTTCTACAATTACCTCAATATCTTCTAGAACTTCATCAACCTCTGATCCACCCTGTCCTGACTTAATCTCCACATCCAATTGTTGATCTGTCACTGTGTCATTTCTAACCAGGTCTTCTATAGGTTGTGCTACATCTCCTTGTTTTGCATCAATAATTGTCTTGGTCTCCTCCATGCATTCTTTCTTTGATGTCTTTCCCAGTTCTACATGTAAGGGGATCACAAGTATGGAAGTGTCCACCTCATCCCCTTCTCTGCAGTTTTTCTCCTCTTCAGTTGGTGGTAGCTCAAGAAAAGTCTTGGTGACCTCAGTAAAGGCTGAGATTGTCTCATCATACATCTCTGACTCCTCCATAGGGGGCGCTGTAGGTACTACTACCTCATTGTTTCTCTTCTGCTCCACCTGCTGAGACAGAGAAAGAAGCTGGTCTTCGTCCAATCCTGCTTCAGCTAATGGGTAGATGTGTGCAACTTCATCCTCCTTTCTGTCCTCTTCAAGTTGCCTGTAACCTTTTGGCTTATGAAAGGCAGGACTAAGGAGGAATGGCAAGCTTCTCTCAGGAGAGACAAGAGTCTCAACCTGGGCTGGAGCTGTCTGACAGAACTCATATTGAATCTTTTTCAAACATAGATGGATAATCTCCACAAAGTTCAGGACAAGTGAGACACAAGCAACAACTAGCATAAAGATGATGAAGATGGTTTTCTCCGTTGGTCGCGAGACAAAACAGTCCACTGTGTTAGGGCAGGGCCAGCGGCTACACTTATACAGTGGAAGGATGTGGAAGCCATACAGAAAGTACTGCCCCACGATAAATCCCACCTCAAATAGTGTTTTGAAGATGATATGGCATATGTATGTGCATAGTAGAGTGCCTTCAAGACGAAAATTTTTACTTCCATCAGTGCTAGTGTCTTTGGTCATTTGCACACTTCCCACATCTGCTGTGACAGGAAGCTGTTTGCTGTTTATTTCTTGCTGGCGCCGAATCTCTGTATTCTCCCGCTCTTTGCGTTTTTCCTCCATGTGGACATGGTGAACCGCATGACCAATGTAAACCAATGAGGGTGTGGACACAAAAATAATCTGTAGCACCCATAGGCGGATATGGGAAATAGGGAATGCCTCATCATAACATACATTCTCACATCCAGGTTGCTTTGTGTTACACACATAATCAGACTGCTCATCTCCCCAGACAAACTCTGCTGCTGTTCCCAGGATAAGTATGCGGAAGATGAAGAGCACCGTGAGCCATATACGGCCAATTACAGTTGAATGTTCATTCACTTCTTCTAAAATATTACCTAAGAAGCTCCAGTCTCCCATGGTGGACTCTTAACTCTGCATAGGGAACACATTAAGGTTAAGGTTTGAGCTGAGGTAAAGATCAGAATGACATAAGCTAAACTTATTTAAAATATGCAGCATAAATTAAATGGCATTTCTGAGTAATTTGGCAATAAAAATATATCTTAAAAAGTATACATTATAATATCAGGATTACTTATTGATTCAAAAACTGCCCAAAAGTGTAAGAGGTCAACACTGAAGTGAATAGAGACCAAATCGAAACCTTGATAAAGTGGTCGCTCCAGTGGAGTTCTGGTCAGTCGCTTTGTCAGTTTCTCCTCCCTGCGGCAGAGACAAAGTGAACTGCTCATGTCCTGTCCATCCAGTCTCACTATGAGTCCTTGTCGCCTCATTGAGCAGATGTGAATGGATGGGCTGTGATGGCTGCTTTTCAAGTTTAAGCTTCCAGCCAGACGCCCTTTATGCAGTGGACCACATGTAGAACTGCAGGAGACAATAGGATCGACAGAGCTGCGCCCAGAGGGACAGGACCCCTTACTGTGGAATCATAAAAAAAAAAAAACGCTGTATGAGTTCAATGTTGAACCCCTTGTGCGTGCTAATCAGATAAATACAGCTACACTATAACATTAACAGTAAATGTATAATAAATTAAAAGCAATATAGCAATATGTAACATAAACGAGTGTTGAAACATATTAACTCAGTTAATCTTTTTTTAGCCATATCCGCATCGGAGAGCAAAGGTCTTGTGCTGGGAAAAAAATGGAGGAAATTATAGTAATTAAACTAAGCGCTCACCCACAGGAAATCAGGGTGTTGAATGGTCTGGTGATAAAGGAAAATTTATGATATTTGAGAGGAAGTTCACACATACCAATATACACACATGCAGAATGAGAGAGAGAGAGAGAGAGAGAGAGAGAGAGTTGAACAGCGGACTGCAGAAAAACCTGTAAAACATTTTACAAGAAAAAATAAAACAGCAAACCAACTCCTAAATACTACATACTGTACATTAAGTACAAAATAAAGGACATATGCACATATAAGTTTTCATTGGAACTTTCAGTCCTTTTCCTTGTCCATGAGCTCACAAACACCCACAATCTGTTAACATTGTTATAAAGCACTTTGGAAACTCTAACCAAGAAAACAATTAAGCTCTCTTGGTATTACCAAAGATCTCACTACAGAGTGAATGCTTTTCTGCCACTCAAGTGCCTGCACCAAACCAGTTTTTGCTCCTTAGTAACAACTATAACAAAAGTCTATACTGTCAATTTACACCTTGAGTGTTGAGTTGACTTTTTCAGAGTTTATTTGTTTCTACTTGGACATACAGGCACCAACATTAATAGGAACACCTGTACAGATGCTCATTTATCCTGTGCCTACTTTAACATCAGGTTCCTGTTCTTGGCTGATGAAAGTGGAACCCTATGTGCCAATGAGATGATTTTGTGATCACATCAGTTTAACCCATTATATGAGTCAATATATATTTCCTTTAGCTCAAACCAATCTGGCCATTTTCCTCTAACCTCTCTTATCAACAAGATGTTTCCACCCACAGAATTGTCAATTTGCTGTTTATTTAATTCTGTGTAAACCTCTGTGTGAAAGTCCTATGAGATCAACCAGCCCATCTTGCACCAATATCCATGCAATGGTTAAAGTCACAGAGATCACACTGACCTTTATCTGCATGTATTCTCTTTAAAGTGGACAGCAAGTGTATATAAACACCATAGATGTTAATTAAACACTGGGGATTTTGCTATGGAAGATATGCATTTTGTACACTCACTTTTGAGGATCATATAAAATTATGAAATTTTCTCATGCATCTGAAAAAGATATCTAGCTTTATGAAACACGTCTATGTATTTAACCTATATAACTTTTTTTAAACATACATTTTTTTAAGACTAGCTTTAACCTATATATTAAAAAACCTCCCCAGACACAAATACATGCTTGTTGCTGGTGTGACTCTTCCTTATAAAGATTTTTCTCTTGGTATCAAGGAGCTCTTCTTTAGCAGGGCCAGTTCTGTCTGTTACTGCTGCTGGCATCTACCTCTCAGACATAGGGTTTATTTGAAGTAAGGGATTGTTTAGCTATTATCTAAACTCACATGGCTAAACTACTTGTGAAATATCATTGTTTAGAAAAACAGTTTGCACCCTGATTTTAGGCAAGGAATGAAAATAAACTCACAGCCAAGGAACAGTGTTTTTGCAATACAGACAGAATGTTTATACAAGTTTATATGTTACACAATTCATTTTCCTTCCAAACACAAATTTAGATCCCACAATATATGTGACATCCAATCACACAATAAACCGGAACCATCTTAGTACATTGTGTCACAGGAAAGCATATGAAGAGAGTGAACGCAAAATAAAGGTAAAAAGCTTGTATGGACACAGACTTAACATTGTGTAATCATTTGCTAAGATCATAACCTCTTGCAACACAGTCTCAAAGTCACAGATTCATAATCATTTAGAGTGCAAACTTCAATCAGCCACCAAGTCCATATTTTGTATACTTTTATTTGACTCACATATTTGATTCACTGAAAATCTAAAAATAAAACAAAATAAATATTCTCCACAGACTTCTTAAAAACCTATCCTGATAATGGTCTGGCTATTGAGATAAAAAAGTTTCTAATTTATTGATATAATTTATTCATGTTCTTTTGATAATGTGTATAATGCACTGGAGTATTAAAATACTACACAGTCTGGGTCATTACACATGTTTGCCAGTAGACGTTTTCCACCCCTGAGTTCTAAGATACCACTTCTAGGTTTCTTCCTGTTTGAGTATGTAAGGCCTAGTCATTGCAGTACAACTTTCCGATGTCTTGACAAGCATGTGTTATGTATTACTGTGTTTTGTCCATTTTGTCCACACTTGCCGACGCTTTGCTCATTAGATTTACCATCTGTTCTGGAATCATGTGCGTCTGTATTTGACCTGTGCTTGGATTTTGGATTGTGTTTTGGCTCTGTAAATAAACCATCCTAAATGTGGATCCTCAAGCATCTCCTGACTCCTGTATGTTACATTGCTAAATGTGTTTTATGGAATATGTGAACTTGTATCACTCATGAAGACTAACTTATCTAACTTAACTCTAAGGTGCATATATGTGGTCTTTAGTCTATTTATTTCCTGTTCATTGGCAGATTTATCAAAAAACCCTCTTTACTCATGTTATTACAAGGAAAACCTCTTACATGAAATGACTTTTATTTTTTATCAGGTGTTTACTCTTTGGTAAAAGTTGATCAGTTAATTGGCCTCTGTTTCACCCATTGTGCAACATTGTGGCTCCAAGGCAATCTGACATTCTTGCACATGGACATTGTGCACATGGTATTGTCTCTTCCAAAAGTATTGCCAATGGCAAGGCCATTTCTATTGTTTTTCTATACACTGGAGATATTTGGGTTTGAGATTAAACAAAAGGTAAATATGGTAATCAAAGGTCAATAAAGAAGGTCATCAAAACATGAATATGTGATGATCCAGAATTTTTCAGAATTTCAGCTTTTATAACCTAGTATTTACATCTTGATGTGTTAAACAACTTAAACCTTCAGTTTGTAGGTGAGCAGAAGTATATTAACAGATTAAAAGTAAATAATACTTATATTTGGTTTCATGTTCCATGTTTGCAAGAACTGCTTTAAGCCTGTAACCAACTGGTATCACCAAACCAGTGCATTCTTCTTTTGCAATGTTTATCCAGGCTTGTAGCACAGCTTCTTTTAGCTGTTTTTTTTTTTAAGCTGAAATGCTGCCCAATTGGAGTTAAGGCCTGGTGTTTGAGTTGGCAAGTCTAAAACCTGCTGAAGTACCTGGATGTGTGTTTGGGTCTTTGTCTTGCTCTATGATGACATTCCTCCTAGAGGTGACAAGGACTTGTAGATTGGATGCATTTCTCTGTAAACAATCTATCTAATTTTCCTTCTTTGCACAGCTTCCAAAAGGCTAGTTTTATTCCCATAGACTGCTATCTGGTCTTCATGTTGGTTTATTCTTTTTAACAACAAGGAGATCTTCACAGGAGAAACCCAGGGTTCAAACGAAGAGTAGACATTCACCATTATTAACAATTAATCTAACATCTTTTCATCTTAAACTTAAATGTCTTCAGTATATAATAAAATTAGAATAAAATAATATAATAGAATTGAATTGTACCAATTGTTTCTGTACCAATACATTTGGAGGAGAGTGTATATGTGGGATCAACCCCTAGCAGGTCATGACTTAAAAAACAAAGCTGGCCATTGATACAGAGGATACAAGCACACCAAGCTACATAGAGCTGTAACTGAATAGTGGTGAGATACCACACAAACACATTATGTCATTCTCGAGTGTGGTAAGCCTATTGAGAGTGTGCACAGGGCCATAAAATCTGGTTTTGTCAATGAAGCATGATCCTGAAGCATTCTTGCTGCAAACATAACACACTTATCACAAGTTAAGCTACACAAAGTATTACCACACCTCTGTTTCCTTCCCCTGCCATTATAATTGGAGTAGTTATTATGCATGTATGGCTTATATTTCTTTTTTTCATATATTTTTTAAGTATGTGAAAGATTGGAGTGTTTCGCTGTACAGTTCAAATTTTTCATCCTTTATTGAAATAAAGCAGTCAGCCTGTACACTTTTCACAGATTTTGAGCCTTGCCAGATCCTTAAGAACTCATCAGAGAGCTTAGTTAGAGTATTTGGGCATAATAAATAAGTCCTCTAAATCTCACTTGGCTTCTGCTATCATCAGAAATTCTATCCACATAAAACAAGTCTGTAGGTTTGAAGACTTCTAATACTGCAGTCTCTGCCAGAGTATTTTTGTAGAAGATAAAAAGTCAGTCAGTAGGACTTCTTCCTTTAAAGACCATATTATCTCTGTCAGATAAATGATAAGGGATGAGGAGAGAAATCTTAATTAGAAAGCAGCGGGAGTCACAAGAAACGCATATTTAGATGAAAGAAAATATGGAAAATATACATTTTAAAATGTAGTATATCAGTGATATTTGCAAGCAAAATAGCAGAAGATATATTAATCCTAATGCTATTTGGTATGGAGATGGATTTGCACAGAGAAGAGTAGAACATGAAAAAACTCCCCATACACCACTTAGCAAATCTGCACTTTTATATGGATCCTTATCTTGTCTTTTTTGTATACAAGCTTTATGTGTCATACAAAAACAACGTTAACAGCTGAACCTTGCAAGGTTTCCTGAGGTGCCCTTTAAGTGTGAATTGTGTTGTGATGGACAAGGACACAAGGGGAAAAAATCTCAATTTCTTGACTTTTCATAGTTTCCCCAAGTGTAATGTAAAATGTGGACCTTTTTATTATTTTCTTTTTCCATGTTCACACCTAAGTCGCACATAATTATTCAGTCTCCTGCCAAAATGTTTCTCACTTCCTCTGGGAACATACATTTCTGCCCCTTTCCAATGATTGTTTAATGATTTAAACAGAATATACAAAAGCATTCTGTCCACTTCCCACCACACACATGCACAATTCACAGTGAACAAACAGATGTCGGATGTTTATACTCATACACCTTTTCAGGATCTGAGAGTGAACTGCCAGGCCAAACTAAACTCCAGAGTCTTACGAGTTCATTTGACCATGGAGGACATTGAGTTCTTGAAAGGCAGGGAGTTGGTTGATAGCCATGCCCTCGGCCGTTGTGCCAGCCAGCCAGTTGAGGTCATAAAGCATGTCTTGATTAGCTTGAAGTCTGACACATCCCACTTGGCATTGTGTATAAGTGGAATGAAAATATTGATTTTGGATAATGGTGAAAGACCTGGCCTTCTACAGCTTCCCATGGCCTCCAGACAGACCTGACCCACCCTCAGTCCTGACCTGCCTTGCCTGTCCTATAAAAGGCATTGTACTTGGATAGGATACAACAAAGATTAAGTTATGATACTTAAACAGGGTTTCTAATCCAGGTAAAGACATTTCACAGACTCCCTCAGTACAGATTTATTTAATAAAATAATTTCACTATTTTAATATAAAGAATGTAATATCACAGAATTTTTCCTTGCGGGAATTACATGCCAAAATATTAGGTTAATATTTACATTACTATTTCTACACCTTTTTTTAAATGAAACCCATTGAACTGAAGTCATGGGTGAAATAGACTAATAACTATAAGAACTGTATAATAAATATAAAAACTTTGAATTTTGTAGGTTTTGGTTTCCACCACTGTATGAAAAATAAAATAAAAGTCCCCCAGTATAAAGACCCCTAAGAGTCACAACTTAAAGAAACACCAACTTTAAGCAAATTACTGTAAAATGCCAGATGTTGATACCATTATATATATATATATATATATATATATATATATATATAAGCTGATTAGCTGTTAGAACTGGACAGTCACCCAACTGGAGCTGGGAATATAATCTTATTAGATTCTCAGAGTCACCCTTATACACTCACCACATACAAGCTTTCTTTTCCACCCTTTCCTCATATTGAACTATGAAACGTCTCTAACCGGTCATTTCAACTTCAGACAGTGACACAAAGGCATCAATACAATGCCCTGCATCACACAGGATGCGAGGGGAAAAATGTAACTGAACTTCTATTGAATGAGTCATTACCATTTATACCAGTAACAGTAAAAATTAACTGGAAAAAAGTGAGTAAATGTGCCCATGGGAAGTTCTGCTTGTGAAAGAGCTGGCTAACAGTGCTCCCTTGAAATGATGTCACATGGTGTCACCAAAAGACACACAGTATATACAATTAAATGTAGCCAGAGATTTTTGGTGCTTGAATGACTTCACAGCTTCACATCGACTTGCTAGTTAGCCAAAAGTACTTGGTCTGTTAAGAGGTGCTAATAATGTAACATTACACAATAAAAATGAAAAAGAAATTCTCTTACATACTCAGTGTTGGACACTGCCACCAAGAGTTTAGGATTAAAAAACAGTGCCAACTGACCATACTAAAGCTATGAATGTGGTAAGGCAAGTGCTAAGGAAGCAAAACTGCAGAACAGAATAAACTGACCTAAATCAAAAAAGTTTCTGAAATCCATCTTTGCAAACAAATACTATGAATGAAACACACAAGATTTGTTAATCACCAGGCCATATTTATAAAAGCAGGACTTTTGGACAGTTTGGTGTCTTGGAGTTCTCACATGTGTCTATATCATGCCAAGAGATATGTCACTCATGACCCCATAGAAGCAACTGTTCCTGTTCATCAGTCTGGGAAAGGTTATAAGGCCATCTCCAAACTGAAATAAAATTCACTATTATTCAGTAAGAACATCAATCTTTTTTTACAGTAAGAAGATCAGTCTTTTCTGGATTGGACTTCCCATCATATACAATCCAAGGTCAGACTGTTTAATTAGATATAAAGAAAACCCAAGAGCTACATCATGTAAGCACATAACATTTTAATGCTAGAAGATACATAGCCTTTTTATTTGCATAGCCTTTTTAAAAATAAATACAGAATTAGCTGTAATACTTAACTTACAACTACATAAATAGCCACGGCTGAATTTTACTTTAATCTCTGTCTCTAAACTCAAAATTTCTGAGCAGCAGACATTAATTATGAAAAACCCCACCACAATTTAATGAGCAAAATTGTTTCATGAAATTACATTTCCAGACAAAGTACAGTACAAATGAATGATCTGTAAAGCAATAACTGCATTGTGGATACGAATGAAGGTCAGAAGGCATTTGTTTTACACTGCAAGAATTTTGTTTGTTCTGTAGAATCTGTGCTCTATAATACATTACAGACATACACACATTTAAAGAGCTTCAGCAATTCCACAAATGGAGGCATAAATAATTCATGAAACATATTTGGAATTGAATTGGTTTACATTTAAAAAGCACAGAATGTGGGAGCTGTGTTTGTGAAGCATAGCATACTATCATGTTTGCTGTGAAAGATGTCAATACAGAGGCAAACGAATAAAAGACTTAGGTCTTCTTTCATCCCAAGCTATTTTTTAGTGTTAAGTAAAATGTGTCCTTAGGACTTGTATAAAATGGCCCAGTGCAACACACAACAGAGACACACACAAACATGTTTTCTGATGTCTGAAGAGGTAGCTGTCTTGGGCTCACATCCTGTGTTTGTTTGTGTGGCCATGTCTGCTCATAGAAGAAGCCAGCATCTACATTTTATTTCCTCCCTTCTTTTTAAAAAGCAGGATACTGACTTTTCCCATTGTTTTAGCAGGGCTAATTACTACATTTTGAGTGGTGGCGGTGCACTTTTAACTGGAGTCTTGTTTGTTTGCTTGTTTGGTTTTTACTATGCATCTTATTACTCGGTGCTTTATTACACTGCAGTCACAGCACAATTCTCAATAGAATTACTCCATGGATCTACACAACCCCACACACACACTTTTACGGAGCTACCCACTTTCAATCACAGAGCAAAAAGACACGGAGGATTATATACAAGAAGTGCTGCAACACAGATACATCTGCTTCTGCCATTTCTCACACATCAGCTGGGTTTTTCTTTGTTGAGAAAAAGGGAGGGGCCTCAGACAGTGAATCATGGACTCAACCAAATCACAGTGAAATATCAATATCCCTTACCTCTGGTCCCTGCTACATTCAAGTAGCTAAGTTTGGCTCAGATATTCACAAAGTTAGACCTGCACAGTGCATATAATCTAGTATTATGAACCAAGCAAAGGTGTCTGCCTTCACAAAGTGGCCCAGCTCCAGGAGTCTCACTGACTTGCAGCATTTCCTAGGTTTTGCAAATTTCTACAGGCACTTCATTTAGGGTTTTTAGCTCCATAACACAACCCCTGACCTCACTCCTTAAAAAGTGAACAAAGTATATGGTGTGGTACCACTGCCTGTCTGTTTTGCATAAATGATAGTCTAAAATTTTAATCAAATTAAGTAATGTACCTCTACTTTAATATTCAGTATTAGATATTGTGTTAGAAATATAAAAATGATACTCTCTTCACATGTAGGTAAAAAAAATGGTGCTCAACATGTGCTCAGTGCCATAAGCTTATAGATATTTTCCTATAAAATAATTCCATTTGTGTTTTGTTTTTATAACAAACATTAACAGGGAAGGCGGTGCTCTGTAGTTTTACTTAAATCATGTACTCATTAATGGTGGCCTATGATGAGACTTTAATAGAAGGGAAAGGAGAAAGGAAGGAAAACAGAGTGCTTGAATTGCTTCTAATCATTAAGTGAGTGATTATTCTATTCTGCTTTCTTAATGTGTGCAGCAGGCAAGGGAGGATTAGTGAGTTTATTTATGTGGCAAAACTGTGAAGAGATTTGGAAAGGAGGTTGACATTTCTACAATTCGAGCTATAATCTGTTTGCCTAGTTAAGCACTGGCGTTGGTTTCTGTTAGCGTGTATTATTTCATTTCTTGAGATGTTAGGACCTGCCTACACTTTAAGAGACATACAAATACAAATGCATAGGGAAAAAGATTAATGGGTGTACTATAAGAGACCATGAATGAACAGCTCGTAAACAGCAGCATTAAAAGAGACCAGTGTATTAGTTTTATGCAAAAGTCCTGCAAAAAACAGAAATCAAAACTTTCATACCAAAATCATTCTTCCCTAGAATACACAATATGACTGCCATTTAAAACACTGTACTTTCTTCACTAGTTCTACTATCAGATGTGTGTTTGCATGCTCTGTCTTGGGTCACATGTTTTCTCAATGTTGTTAAGGATTACTTGCACAAAAACCATAATTCAGTAATATTCATAATAGTCATAATTCAGATTAAACTAAATGTGAATCTGTCAAAAATCGCACTATAATTCTTCCTAACAGAGTTTTCGGCTGATGGTATCCTACTGTGTCCTAGTGAACCAGTGTTGATGTATTCACTGATAGAGACTTCAAAGCACTTTTTGTACATCGCTCTGGATAAGGGCGTCTGGCAAATGCCGTATATGTAAATGTTAATGCATTTAAAAACAACAATGTCTATATTCACAGGCTGCACTCCACATGTACACTGCAATAAAAATTTATATAGAGCTAATAACTTGCACATTTGTTATAAACACTTTACCATCATGTAAAGTTATTTTTTTGGATAGTGTCGATGATTTCCAAGCATGTTGCTTTATTTGATTAATGATTTTACTAGTAGAAGGTCCCACTGGAAAGTGAAAATTCTTTTGTTCACTTTTAGAAATTTTACATGTGGAATATTGAGTGGGCAAGGAGATTAATGACATGTCACCATTGTCCTCATGTATCTCTGGTCTTCTGTATACTAAATTAAGCCTAAAGCCTAACACACACACACACACACACACACACACTTGTGAGGATTGGCATAAGAATGAATGCAGCTAATTAATGCTATGCATACAACTAAAAGAAAAGTTTTTGTCTATTTTAAATTTTAAAATTAAAAAAATTCTGGTCCTTGTGGGGACATTTAACTACTACCAAGATATAAAAACATGGCCACACACACAAACCCTACAGGAAGGAGGACTTAAATGCAAAAGGGTCCTATCTCACACCCATATGCACACACAGCCTACAGCAAGGTGGAATCAAAACAAAAATGTTAACATTACAAATATAAATGCATGTCATCACACACACACACACACACACACACATGCTAGTATAACATGCATGCTCTCACCCTACAGCAAGGTGGAAATGAACCAAAATGATTTCTATTATATAAGTCCTGCAGATATCAGCTGCGTGCCACTGAGGGGAAGCAGGGAATTGTGAAAATAAGAGAAAAAGAAGATGTATGAGACATACTGAAAGGTGTAGATGGATAAAACATCCTAAAATTACTGATAACTAATACTGAAACTTTATACTGAATATAGCAAAATAGAACAGTGTTTATGAAAGGTGAAAAATGTTTCATATTTCACATTCAGTTTGAACTAGTTATATTGCATACATTCTATACTCTCTCTCTCTCTCTCTCTCTCAATAGTCAAGTATACATTATTAAATATTTTACACACAATGATACATTTGTTGGTATGCATATTTAAGTAAGTACATAATAGGAGGTAATGATTGTATTTAACAGATTACACACCTACACTTTTAATCTCACACAGAGACGCACACATACACACGTAATCCCACCAAAGCACATGTACAACAGTGCAGACCAGAAGCACTAACACTTTACAAGGAGCCTAAGTTGTACACCCATTGTGTTCTAATACAATCTCACTTCCTTTTCTTACACTCTGGTATTCTTCTCTAAACTTACTAAAATAAAGTGCCAGCAAGTGAAGAGTAGGGCAAGAGAGAGAGGAAGAGAAGAGGGAGGAGGATGTGTGTGTGTGCTTGTGTATGTCCTGGGAGGGGGTGGGGGGGGTGTTGGGGGGGCGATAGGAAACACTCCCAGAGATGGCCCAGTATTTCTCTGTTTGCCCCACACTCGTGCCCTCATTCCCATAGCTCTAGCAGAGCGTGTCACCAGCCTCAGAGCAGCAGGAGCAACTTATCATCACCACAGACACACACAAATCTGCAGATCTTTAGAGAGTGCATCATTGTCTATCGTCATCATTACCCAGAAGGCACCATCGGGCCAGAACCCCAAGTACCCCGGAGCAGCAGGATAAGGACTTTCTCCCTCATCCCCGGGAAACGAGAGCAAGAACTCTGCTCTCATACACTCTCATCTGTTATATAGAGACCGAAGTGGGACAGGTAATGATGAACTCCTCTTCTGTAAGTCACTGGGGTTGTGTATGTCAAATGGTCACTGCTTTTTTCAAACAAACATTTGTTACAGAGTGAACAGAGCAGATGGGAATTGTCAGAGTCGCTGAAAAAAGACCAGAGATTAAAACCTCATAAAATAAAATCCTATGTGTTTCTCAATATGTAGCTGTAATTTCTGCTTTGTGGAAATTAGAACTGAGAAACGTCAGTATAAAAATCAGTTTAAGCTCCACTTAGTAAACAAAACATATCTCAAGCTGAAAGTTTAAAATGATGTATGCTAAGTGTTTCTTACTTTTGTACTATGCGTCACTGTGTACTTTTGCCATTTTCATGACAGCTTGAACTGGTTTGTGGTACCTTTTATAAAATGAAAAGTACAACCTGCTGCTAAAGCACCACTCAAATTTATGAAAGGATTTGACTTTAACATATATAACAAACACCAGAGAATGATAATGACATATGATGAAGATACAACATATGAATATATTTTTTATATATGAAGATACAATCCAAGTTAAATGGTGCAAATTTGGTTAATAGATAAAATTGTCTACACTAACAAACTGAAGTGAAAAGTTAAGTAATGTAATAAATACTGCAAGATATTTTAAAGTTACATTTTTGAGGTATTAGAAAATTTGCAGTTACTGTATTTTTAATGTCTAAATTAGTCCTAACCAATACCCTTGCTCTCTCATTTATATACGTATATATTTGCATTACCAATAAGTGTGTGAGATTCCACATGACCCAGGACAACATCTGGAACTGAAAATTACTTGAGTAAGTCGGCACACGTCTCCTGTCTCTCTATTTTTCTTGTGCATGGCAATCCATCATAAGAGTGTACACAGTGGATTACCAAAGTTTGCTTTTTGTGTACAAAGAGCGTAAACCACTTCCTATCACACTCTAGTGCTAATATTCACAGTCTGTCCTCTTAGTTTATGTAGCTTTAATCCATTCATTGTTTTAATTGCTCTAATGGCAACATCACAGGGGGCTCAGGCATGGTCAGTCATTGCGGGAGACACTGAGGCAATTGAGATTAAAGACTCTCTTTAAAAAGCAGTCAAAAATCTCTATGTAAATGTGTTTACTTAGACACGCTGATGCCGAATAAGTGCTAAAGTCCTCCGCAATTGAATAACATGTAAATGGTTGCACAAACATACATTTGAGGGGTACAAATTAATGTGTCTGTTATTCTGTACATTAGATTTATTAGAGCAAGATCTATTTTTAAGTTATAATTTAAGGAGTTATAAGTTTGTGTCTCATTGTTGAAAAAATGAGTTAAAGATTAAATAGGATCAATTTTAAAAATATGCTATACACATGAAAAAAATGAAAAGTTTCTGAAAAGTAGGGAAATATATATATTATTAAATATATAAATATATTATTTATATAATAATGTAATATTATATAATAATATATTATGTTTTTTTCTTGTTTCATCTCATGACTTTTGCAGAAGAATTGCCATTTAAATGGCAGAGTATAAGCAGTATACTAAACTGTCAAAGCTATTTCTCTTTTGCAATGATTGCGAATGCTGTACATGTTCACTGGTATGTAGTAGTTGGAGGGAGTCTCTTTAACTGTACTGTAGATCTGTGTTTGGTGTAAGCGGAGAGCATGGCTGAACCGCCTTTTAAGGTAACACATTATTCACTTAGTAACCTCACAAGCAGAAATGGATTGTCCTTTAAATGTTGTGATGACAGCTACCAGGCTATCTATGTGACAAGCAACGATGACGTCTGTTTATTTATTTTGATTTTTTTTTTTTTTATGTGTACAGGGTGGTGGTGGTCTATCTCAGTCTCAGAGATGGCAGTCTTAGATTTTCATCCTCGTCCTAGACACTGACAAAAAAAAAAAAATACAGTACAGAATGAATCATTCTGATTTAAACAACTGTCTTTTATTCAGTCTATATAACCACCATGTGCAGGTTCAAAACCATCTTTACTCACAGACTTACGCTCTAGCTGGAAGTTGTGATGGTGTGCAGTATCCAGTAACAGAGAGTTATTTATGGATATAGAATAAGCTCAATGCCTTCCTACAGCTGTCAAAGTTCACGTAACTGATTCTGTCTTACTTTAAGCTGTTTGAAATAATCCTCAAGCAGAGCAGCTCAACTTATAAGAGTGTGCTGCTTAAGGAATAGATAGGACTGGATAGTAGTTTATCCAGTTACAGGTCCAGCTCAATACCTTAGGCATAGACAATCAGCCAGATCAATCAGACCATCACCATGAGACACTTCAAACTTCATCATTGTAAGTAAGTGTGATGGCAGTCGAAGGTGCGACATTGGTCGTCACTGGTCTCCGGTTTGAGGGAATGGGTTTATGTAAATATTTATCCTTAGCTGGTAGAGGTAGGGGCCATGTGTGGACGCTACAGAGCCTCTTATGGCTTCAGCATCAGCGTGCCCACGGCAACAGCAGTGCTTTGAGGAAAACCAGCAAGGCAGCACATGCCAACACAGCCTGGCAACTTCACAGAGCGTTACCAGAACTTTCGCAGTTCACTTAACTGGGGGAGGGTATATGTTATTCTTATGTTTATTTTTGTTATTACTATGGCTTGACAGTGACATATTCATAGAGAACAGAGCATGTTCAGAGACTCATCCAGGTTAAGACCGACACTCAGTCATAAGTGTCAATAGATATTTTTCAGAGATTGAGCAATTCATTATTGCATAATCTTCTTGTGCCTCTGTCAAATATATAACAAAAGACAAAAACAGCTGACATGACAAGTGTGCTTATGGTGAAAATATTTGATAATCTTTCTCCTGCACATCCTTAAAAGTTCCAAACTTTAAAAACCTCAAGCATTAAAACATTGTGCAGCATATACAGTACTATTTATAATATACAGTAGATAAAATCTTGTCTTCTGTGGTGGGCTGAAGATTTCTAAAGCCAAGAGTCTGTGAATTAAAATATGGCTTTACAAATGTTTCCAGCACAGCTTCTTTATACGTCACATACCTTACATGACTTACTGCTCAGTGTATTATCCTGCATCACATGCACATATACAGGGCATTACACATCTAATTTTAGTGCCTAGTGTACATCCATAAAAGGCTTAATATACTGTCATCATCATTTACCATCAGTCTAAACCTAACTACATCACTTACAGTTATACACAGAAAACACATACATTCAACCACTCCTAAAAAATTTTACTTCACAAAGTTCATCATCATATTTTATCATGAATATAAATAGAAGCACTCGTTTCCACAACACGACTCCTTACATCCTGCTTAGTAAAAAAATAAACTTGAAGAATGCCTTCTGATCAAAAAGATCATAAAACAGGAACATCTAATGTCTGCACAAACAGTCCTGATTATCTCTCTTCCTTTTTAGCTTTACAATCTACAAACAGAGCCTGATTTTATCAAATGATCATTAAAGCGTCTAATTAGAAGATGTAAACAGTCTTCCCTCCCCTTAGATCATTGTACAAAAATGTGTGTGTTTGCTGTTTTCATTGTTCATCTAGCAGTGTGTATGTCTTGCCCTCTTATTGTTCATGTTTTGGAGAAACCAGCATGATTGGTCACCCTTGCCTACAACACCTCATAAATGTCTGGTGATAAGGTTCAGCTGTCTGGTGGAATGTCAGGTGCATTGTCTCGGCATGATAAAATATTACTCGATCAAATGACCCTCTATGTCCTCTCAATAACCTCTCACTCTCTCTCTCTCTCTCTCTCTCTCTCTTTATCTCTCTCTCTCTTTATCTCTCTCTCTCTCTCTCTCTCTCTCTCTCTCTCTCTCACACTCTCTCTTTCTCACTCACTCACTCACACACTCACTTACTCACTCACACACTTTATGGGAAAAAGGAAAGAGAGCCGGGTATCATTTCACACTGTGACCCCTGTGAGAGCTAGTCTGGAGGAAATCATATTGTTTGAAATTGCTTCCTAAGCGAAGAAGAAAAGGAAGATGTAAAAAAAATGAGAGAGAAAGAAAGAAAGGGAGAGAGGAAGACGGAGACTGTAATGCCAATGAATCAGATGGATATTTCCGTCGCGTTCCTGTTTTCTAAATGTCTAACATTCTGTTCCCACCAAGGCCACTGACAGCCCATACACACACACACACACACACTTGACTTCGTTAAACTCCACCAGACCCTGAGCCATTATAGTGGCCTTCATGATTCATTCAGTTGAATGTTTTAAGAGGAAGTCCACTAGTTTGTTGTTAGAGAATCCTGGGAAAACATTCAGAGTTTTTCCCACTGCATTTCACATGGAAAATTTTAATGAGAACTCAGTATTAAAAAAACCATAACACCTTAATATGGATAAAATTAATGCAAGCATTCATCAGAATATTGCATACATAGTTTTGTGCTGTTATGACACTAACTATAATAGCAGGTAAAGACACAAACACATTATCAAGACAGTGGCCGTTATTTCAGAAATTTAGTTTACACCCCACATGCCTGAAGAATTATTGGCCATTGATGGACATTTTCCAATAGCTGAACCACTTATCATGATGGAGGTGCTGCACTGTAGATTAGAGATTATCATTTCATCATATCCCTTTAAACTGGTGTTCCAGACCAGCCAGAATGTCTGTGGGTGAAAGTGAGACCCTTGAAATTCCCACAGCACATATCTGCTATAACTGTGTGTGTGGTTTATTCACCGCCTCAATTTCCACATTAAGATGAACTCATTTGACCTGCTTCATACTAAGTACCCAGGCACTGGACTTGTAATCCTTGGTGACTTTAACCATCTCAGAGTCCAGGACATTTGCTTAGATGACAAAATCTGCCAGGTGGTTGAGTCATTTCATTTATACATAAACAGTTTCATTACAAAAAGCTGAAAAATATATTTTAATGCAAATGACTTATAACATACCTTTAACCCCCTGAAAACTCTGGTCCTGCCAGATTTTGTTGGCAAGGAATGCTCTGAGAAAAAAAAAATGCATGATTTTGCAAATGGCTACTACTGTTTTTAGCTCCGCCGTGAACTTTTGTTCATTTTTATATATAGCAATGTATCATACAGTCACAAATTAGTATCCAAAGTCTATTTTCGATTTGAAACAAGAAGCTATAAGTTCAAAGTTCTAGTGCATTTTTTTTTAAAGAAAAGAAAAGAAAGTTTAAACAATAGGCATATCATGGTTGATCAGTGCTCTGTGAGGTAAATTGCGTGTTATCTACATTTACCGCATTTGGCAGATGCCCTTAGCCAGAGCGATTTACATTTTATCTCATTTTATACAACTGAGGGTTAAGGGCTTTGCTCAAGGGCCCAGTAGTGGCATCTTGGTGGATCTGGGATTCACAACCTTCCAATCAATAGTTCAATGCATTAGCCACTGAACTACTGCTTGCCCAGAAACGGAACATTTTTATCAGCAAAACTGCCACTTTAATGACTTCAATAAATAATTCATATAAGTAGTAATTATGATTAATTAAACAAAACAAAATAACCTTTTTTAAGCTGCTTTTGTCCCTCTAGTAATGAAATAACTTGATTAACAGTCATTTTTAAACTCCCCTGCCTTTGTTTTTTATCATTAATGATTAGAACACTGCTTAAGATTAATAAAAAAATAAAGTTTTAATTATTAATCCTGACTTCCAATAAAATGGTGCATTTTAAAACGAAGTGTGCTTTTAGTAGCTTTCAGAGAATTTTAGTGTGCCATCTGTCATTATTTTACTGCTGGGCCTTGTGCCATCAAATTTGTAAAGTACATCAGCATTGGAAATTAATTCTGGTATTAAGGAAATTCCTTCTGTCATAAATTAGTGCTCTGTGTCTCAGAGACATATCAGATAGCATTGTTCTGCATATCCTTGTGGTTTGCCCCCACTGTTTTATATGGCATTGCTGCAATACCTTAATTAAGGTTGAAGGATTGATGTAATGGAGCCAGCTGCATGTGTACATGTGGTAAATTTTACTCCCAATTACTGTATACTGCCCTTTTACAGAGGACATGTTTAGACACATACAATTGTAACTTCTTATTCAGTAATTGCATTTCATTTTTGATTTAGGGAGCTTTGCAAATTTCATTTCAACTAAACATTCATCAGATTTTTTAGAAACACCTTCAACCACACTTCCACAGTCTTCTTAGCTCATTGTTATCAGGTTCATGATAAGAAGTCTTGTATATGTGCAAACAGCATACTTGTAAGATTACTCATTGCTGCACATTTTGTTGGGCACTGATCAGGTTAAGTATCTTGATGATCCAGACTTTATTGACTGCAGTACAAATGTATGAAAGAGCCTCTTAAAGTACACTCCTTTATTTGGTCTTAGCAAAAACAAGGTAAAGTTTGAGTACAGGATGGAACTTAGGTGAAAGCTTAAAGTATGCATGAATATAGG
This sequence comes from Hemibagrus wyckioides, assembly GCF_019097595.1. Taxonomy (NCBI): domain Eukaryota; kingdom Metazoa; phylum Chordata; class Actinopteri; order Siluriformes; family Bagridae; genus Hemibagrus; species Hemibagrus wyckioides. The sequence goes on along the minus strand of NC_080715.1, from coordinate 25,478,987 downwards.
AATGCATATACACACAGGATGCAGCATGAGGACAATGGGACAATTTAAAATGTTTGAGATTATTATAAGTCATCATAATAATTATAGATTTTCAAAGATCACAGAAAAACAATACAGTGCAGTATTGCCATTCAATGGATCTTGCATTTCAGTTAACATTTCGCTGGCTAGGAAATGAGGTCTGCCTCTAGGAAGCAGCTCTGCCCTTTTATCTTAAAAGGCGACTCAAAATGAATATGCCATTTCAGGGGTGAGGTTGGTTTAAGGAGAAAAAAGGCTTGCCATGTTACATATAAATTTTAAGTGTGCTCATTATATAGTGAAATTCCTTTCTTCACCAAAGCCCAATTGAGATAGTTGGCATCAGAGTGCATGGCCAGCCATGATACAGTCATCCTGCAGCAGTTTAGGGCCTTGCTTTGGCAGAACTTTTACAGAAAAATGACATTACATTAATTGCTCTCTTAATGACAATCTTTGTGTAAAGTCTTTAATGGTAGTTTTTTTTTTATTTAATTTTACTTTATTTTATTTATTATGCATTTTTATTTGACATCTTACAAAAATAATTACAATATTCACTATTTAAGGTACTGTAATAAATAGATTAATAAAAATTCAAATGCTACGTACATTCATAAAAGATGAATATTTCCACCTTTTTAATTATAGATTTGGTCTGTGCTATCACTCTTATTAATATACACATACAGAAAAAGAAATATACAAAATGTCAGGTGATACAGGGACAGCTGCACTGTTGTCTAAAAGGATCATCCTCTCCGGAGTTTGGATCAGTTATGCAGAGGGCCAATTCCCATGCCCCTGGCATCATCCTACCATGCCCTGTCATGCCAAGGCCACAGAAGCCAGCCGTTATCCAAACTGACCATGAAACTAAGGAGAGGCATGCCAGGATTAGAAACATTAATCCCACTGTGACTTTACTGTAGGCTGTCCACTCTCTTAACAACACACACTTAATATACATGCACAACATATCTACATGACAGTCTCACAGGGGTCTGACAGATGGCGGCAGATGAAGTTATACAAATGTTGCAGGGATTACGAAGCAAAAGACCTGCGATTGTTGGGACACAACCAACTGTGCTATGTGTAAGAAAAAAGTTATGTAAAGATCATTGGCCATACTGATTAGGTTTAGTGATATATATACACATATCACTATTTATATGTACATGACCATCATGCATAATAAGGTGTTAGACCTTAGAGCCATTGAACAATTAAGTGTCCATTTACATTATCTGTACCTTGCAAAACAAAAGAAATGAGTATCTGTAGATTTTTATTCTGACAGTGTACAGAATTCAAAGGTAAATGGTAGAACAATGGAGTATTAGTGCCACCTGCAGAATGAATTAAATATAGTAAGAAGAATAACAAATAATACATGACAGTCAAATCTAGCTCTAGTACTGCTTCCCTGTCTCCTTACAGTAAATGTTAATTAAAGATACTAAACAGACCTACATTTTTCTCATTTTGTCCCAAAGGCTGTCAGAGGGAGCAGAAGTGTAGACTGTGAGGAACCATGGGGGACTGGAGTCTCCTTGGAAACTTCCTGGAAAAGGTGCAGGAGCACTCCACCTCAGTGGGGAAGGTGTGGCTCACCATCCTTTTCATTTTCCGCATCCTGGTCCTGGGTACAGCAGCCGAGTCATCTTGGGGTGATGAGCAGTCTGACTTCATGTGCGACACCCAGCAGCCCGGTTGCACCAACGTCTGTTATGACCGTGCCTTCCCCATTGCCCACATCCGTTATTGGGTGCTGCAGATCATCTTTGTCTCCACACCTTCACTTATCTACATGGGCCATGCCATGCATACTGTGCGTGTGGAGGAGAAACGCCGGCGGAAAGAACAGGAAGAGCATGAGGCAGATGATGGAGGAGCAGAAACAGGAAGGGGTGAGAAGGAATACCTGGAGCAAGAAAAAGCTGATGAAACACCAGCCAAGATTCGTCTGAAAGGTGCTCTGCTGCACACTTATGTATTGAGCATCCTGTTACGCTTGGTCATGGAAGTGACCTTCATTGTGATCCAGTATATGATGTATGGTATCTTTTTGGAGGCGTTGTACCACTGCAATACTTTACCATGTCCCAACCCGGTCAACTGCTACATGTCACGTCCTACAGAGAAGAACGTCTTCATTGTTTTCATGCTGGTGGTGGCAGCCGTGTCCCTATTCCTCAGTGTTTTGGAGCTTTATCACCTCGGTTGGAAGCAGTGCAAGAGCTGCTTCCATAAGCATGTTGAGAAACATGCCACTAACAGCAAGACCGAAACCAACAGCAAAAGCGGAAAAGCTGTTTCTGCAACCATGCCGCCTAACTTTCCAAACAGCTCCCAGTTGCATCCTGCCAACAACTGCACCCCACCTCCAGATTTTAATCAGTGCTTAGCATCAGGAAGAGGATCACCATCACCTGGACATGTTCATCACCATGTTCATTCCATCCACTCTGGCTACCAACCATTCACTAACCACTTGGCCCACCAGCAGAACTCGGTCAACCTGGCCACTGAGCAGCACTGCCGGCACAACCATGATGACCTGGGAGGAGGGGAGGATTTCTTGAGAATGAGCTATGATCATCGACCAGCCATTGTATCTTGTGGAAACATCCCTGCTGAAGTGCTACCCAGTGCTCCTTCCACACCAATGTCCAATGGTAGCTTATTCAGAGACAAACGTAGCTTCAGTAAGACAAGCGGGTCCAGTAGCAGCAAAACACGGCCTGACCTAGCAGTGTGATTCAGGTGTAACCAGATCCAGATTCTGTGTATATGTACACTACATGGACAAAAGTATGTGGACACCTGATGATCACACCCATATGTGGACCTTTTCCACACTATTGACAGTGTAACTGTCAGGTGTCCATGTAGAACTTTTGCACCTATGTTGTGTACGTGTGTACATTCTAAATATTTCTGGGCTAAAATAACCCAATTTGGGACTGGATGCAATATGGACTAACCAAACAAGGTGATTTTAATGCTACAGAAAATAAGGTTTAATTCATCCTGCAATGCTGATCTAAAATCACCTAATTTTGCTTAAACATTGAAACCAGATTTCTGGGACATTTTATAACAGTTTTAGTTAATATTATTTCAATTAAATATGATTTTCAGATGAAAAATATTATCCATGGACATTTAGAAATCCTGAGCGATGGACATCAAATCATCTACAAATGAAAAGGTCCAAGTAAATTAGAAATGATGATGTCTGTGAACAAAAGCTTACATTTCTTACAGCTGCAAGCGGTTTGTTTTACTACAAAATTCTTCTGGTTGCTGCTCTCAATGAGTGCAATTGAAAATTCTAATGAATATTCACACATTGTGCTCCTCATCCTCAAAATACTAGAGCTAGATTGCCCATCAACCAATTCTTAACCCAAATGCAGAAAACCCAGCATTTTAGATGTTTTATTCAATATGTGCTGAGATTCTTTGTTAGTACTAGCAATGAGTTAAGATTTTTAGTTTAGTTAGGAGTTTTTTTTATATAGGGGTTCCTGAAAAAGACCATTAGATGTAGTCAGTAATGAGAAAGATAGAGAAAAGAGAGAGAATCTGTATCAGAGCACCTTATTTGGTTTCACTGAAACTGCTGTATAGTATTAGAAGTGGGAATATGGGAGTATGTCAAGTTCTGAAAGTGAACTATATAAGGGAAGGATTTGTAATTTGCACATGGGTGAAATACCACTCAGACTATTCACAAAGCCATTTTAAAATACAATAGATACTTTTTTTTCCCCAGAATACATCACTGTCTCTGGAAATGTTAACCAAGAGAATAACTGCATCATCATTCGAAGCAGATTAAACCAAAATCACTTTTACACTAAACATAAGTTAAGCAATGTGTGAACTTAACCAAAGAGCTCCATCCATATACGCCAAAACCACACTTCAATCAGGTCAAGACTGTGAAAAAGGACCTCAACCCCTTGTGTATGGGTGTCAAATATGTACATAGAGGAATTGAGTGTTGTGTTACTGTGAATCTCAAAGAGACACACCATTAAAAACGCACTTTTCAAGGGGATGACGTTTACCTAGTTCGGGTAAACAGTACGTTAGCGGTGGGAATGTCATGCAGACGGTGTGTGTAGCATGATAAACCTGGGCAAGCTGACAGGTGCAACAAGCAACTTAGACCAAATCAAGGACACATGCTTGGTCACAGGTTTTTGTTCCTTCAACTCCCAAATCCATTAGTTACCTAGAATATTTGTGCCTTAACTGAACAGATCATTTAACATTTAATCATCTAGTGCACATATTAGATATTAGATTAGAAGTTGCAGAATTGAGCCTCATGCATGAAACGAGTTTTATAGACGGAAAACTGTGTGACAGTTTCTTTGTGACAGTTAAAGATAGAAAATAATTACATGCTTGGCAGTCTGACAAATAGTTAATTTCAATTCATTTTAATTAAAAATTAATCCTGGAAGCGTTATATCCAAGGGCCAATTGAAAAAGGCTACAGTTTCTCTCTGCATTTAGTTTATTAGAAAGGAATGCTATCGGAAACCAGGGTTTAAGATCATTTTAAAGACATTTAGTGCATGTGTAGAAGGCTAAATTTATATATACACAAATGCAATTGTGTGTAGAAAATGAGAGGATTTCTACAGCCTTATGTAAACCCAGATTGGGAATGACCATGTACTATGCCACAGTGAACACTTTTGCGGTGAAATCCAGAAAATAACATGTTCTTGTTATTTTTTTTATGTTAATTCATCTGAAACATGGTGTGAGTGGCTGTTTATTGGTGTCTTATTTACAGAAATCCATATCTTTGTTACTTTGCTTTTCAGATGACACAATATTTCAAATTATTTAGTCATTCATCACACATCTACATCTTACTGTGACCTTCTACTTTCTTTAAATAAAAAGCCTATTTAAATAAAGGTTGTGTTTAGATCTACAATAACACAAATCATCTGGATGTCAAGATCATCTTTGTCATGTGGATTTGTTTTTACAGAAAGGTGCCAATTGACCTAAATAATATTACAAATATCTAAATTCCTTGTAAGCACAGCAGACCGAAAACACAGTAAAATTAGGAGATATGATTAAAGTACAAATTTATGATGTAATTTAACCACAAATCCTAGCAACCTGAATCCGCTTACATTCTTCGTGCTTGTATTTACATATTTTTCTTTATACCACAATGCTGTTGAATTTATTTCTGACTGAGACACTGTTGATTAAATTTAATGCAAATGCAACTGACAGGTTTACATTAATGCACTTGCTCTAGTACATTACCATTTTTATAGTAACAGGAAACAAAGACTTGTATTATTTAAATGATTACATTTTTTCCAACATGAGAAAGTATCAGGGGTTTTTTTTCTTAATAACTTAGATATAGAATAAATAGAAATAAATAGAAAATGAAAACAGAGAGTCTGGTGAATAAATGACCATTCATGGCTGTTAACTAACCTGTACTAACCTGTTTTTTTACAGTCACAGGATTAGATTAACTATAAACGGCCAGCAAGTACGATGTGTCGTTCTTAAATAAATAAATTGTAATCAATAGCATACACCTGTGATATAAGAGAAAGAAACCATTCAAAGGGACTGTAGAAGAATATAATTAACCCATCACGCCATCCCATTTTATTATTATTGCCACATTCATGTAGGACATCCTTGTCTCATTTTCATATAGCAAAGTTCATCTTAAGATATTGTTCAATTATTCACATGATTCCCATCAAATGCACTTAGAGCATTCGCCTCTATTGCTTTTGATCATAATAGACTTCATTATTATTTTAAGTGGCCAAATTAAAAAGCCGGTGAGGAGATACAGAGTGCAATTATTTTTTTCAAGAGGATTTCAAAATCCAGAATGCTGTTATGTAGTGACATCATGTGGTATGAATAAAACTGTATTTAAAAAGCAATCATTTTTTAGAAAGCCAGGCTTTTTGAGAGTTAATTGTTTCAGCTCAGGTCAATTCAGAGTGTGGCCCAGTTGTAACACAGAATTTCATGTCTGTGTTACAAAATGGTCATTCAAATGCAACCAAAACAGGCATGACTTTTTTTGCAAACATGGGGAGAACGTGCAATACTTGACACAGGAAGTAACCCAATTGCAGGATGAAACGCAGTACTGCACCACCATACTGCTGTGTGTGTGTGTGTGTGTGTGTGTGTAATGCCATGTATTACACTTAGTAAGACACATCAAGTCTATTATTGCACCACTATGACTGTTATTGCAATATATAAAAGTACAGTCACAATCAATGCGCATTGATTAAGTAGTAAGTCATTATATATATACACACACTTTTCTAAATAGTTCTTTCACACAGGAGATGATTACCGGTGACCATCTCACCTGGCCGATAGTGCATGATGGGATTTTAAGTGAAAACGTCGCACCTGATTTTTTTCTTTTGCTCCCATATGGTGATCTATACGGTAATACCCAAACGCAGTGACAGCGAGACTTTGATGATATTGGGAATTGTAGTTATTTTTACTCGCTCCATATGAGCATTTAATACCACTTGGAACTACAAAGTCCAGCAGACACTGCTCTCTCAGCCGGCTTCGGTACTTTCAAAATACCGAAAGTTTGCCAACAGGAATGAATGCATCGTTAGTTAGCTAACCGGACACCCGTGAACTAGTGAGTAAAATAACAAACCTGATCGTTTTAACCAGCATTTTATTACAACACGTGTGTTTGTTTGACCACGGTCAGGTAGAATGTGCTGTCATGAACAGCTAACCACAGAATAATGCAGAGGGATAATGTGATGAATCGCTGGGGAATAACTTGACAGATAGCTTCTACATTAAATATGATGTTTTGAATGAGATGAAGTTTTATAACTCTTTCTCCGTCTCTCTCCAACAAATTCAGAGACAAGGGAAACCATTCAGAATAAGTGTAACCGTAATGCTTTATCGTTTTTCTTTCGCCTTTATTATGAGAAGTATAATGCTAGTTGGCTAACAACCTGCCGGATTTTGTTTCATTTACTGGCTTCCGGTGTCGCAAACCGAACAGCGCTGTACCATGGGGTGTGTCGTTCATAAATGAGTCGACTCACGTGTCTGAAGATCTGAAAACATTTAATCCTGGTGAAAAAGTCAGTCTGTATTCCGCATTTATGTATCTAATTTGATCGAGTGAGTTGTTTGACACAGCATTACAGTTTTATAAAAGCAATTAAATAATGATGAAGTGATGCTTACTGGGGTTTTTAAGAGCAAATAGGTAACACAATGCTTTTCTCCATTTATTTAGATTTTATAACAAGCACAGTGCAAATTATGTTGTTAGATCTTGTTATATTATTGTTTTGTTAAAGGGTATAGGAAGCTTTTATTTGAGCAGTTTAACCGATGAGTCATTTGGGAGTCAAAAGAGTCGACTCTTGTTGGAGAGCTGAGCCGACTCTGTGCTCTGACTTACTCCGTAATAATAAGAATCATTCCTCCACTTTCAGTAACTGCTTCATCCTGATCATGAGATGTGGTTGCTATAGGAACAAGGGGGCATGAGGCAGGTATATACACTGTACTAGTCTATTGCTGGACAAAATTCACACACACACACATTGATATACACACATTTACACCTTGGGGCAATTCTTCTTACTCAATCCACCTGATTGGATGCCTTCTGGGAGGTGTGAGGAAACTCATGTGGGCACGGGGAGAACATGCAGAGAAATGCCACACAGAGAGTCACAGGCCTGAGCTCAGGATCCTGGAGCTTTAAGGCAGCAAGACTACATACTCATTTATATCATTTTATTTTGGAGCAAGCCTCCCAAGGCCACTATGCAGTTACATCAAGAACACAAAATCATGTTGACACCATGTTTATATTAATAATTAAATAAGGAAAAAGGGGGAAAAAAACTAAAAGAAAAAAAGAATGCAAAGATAAAACACATAGCAAACTAAAATGAAACAAGATGCAAATGAGCTATCGGGTTGTTGAAAAGCATGGGTTTTTAAAGGTGCTTTACAAGGCATGAGGGTGAAGTAGAAGAAGGATGTACAGGTTTTGGGGCAGTCAAGAAATTCCCATCATGATATGGATGACGCTGTTGTTTCTGCTTAAGTGATTGTCGCAGTAATTTATATATCAGATATATATATATATATATAATATACACATTGCTGTAAATCTGTGGTACATATAAACTCCAATCATAAATACAGATTAATACACTGTTAGTGGTGTCTGTGTGGCTACTTCAGGAAAACCTATGTGAGGTGTGTCTCAGCTTCTAAGAGAGCAGTTTGCATTGCAAGACTTCAGAGGTTTGAATATTGGCTGCAGCAACACCCAGATGAATTTGAATACATTGTGTCTGGAGTGTAGCTTCACAAGTTTCACACTTAACACAAACAACAATCACAAATATTGTGCTGCATTATTGTTTATTCTATGAATTACATGTTAAATATAGTGTGCCATCAAAATGAGAAAAACTTGATCTCAGTGATTTTAACTGTGGCATAATTGTTGGTGCCAAATGAGCTAGGTTAAACATTTGTATAACTGCTGATCTGCTGGGATTTTCACTCACTAGAGTTTACTCAGAATGGTGCAACAAAGATCAACCATCCAGTGAGCAGCAGTTCTGTGGACAGAAACACCTTGTTGATGATAATATAGGTCAGGTCAGTAAATCAGATCATCAGATAATCACTCTGTATAATTGTGGTGAGCAGAAATGCATCTCAGAATGCACAACACATCAAAACACGAGGTACATGAGCTACAACAGCAGAAGACTATGCCAGGTTCCACTTCTGTTAGCCAAGGACCGAAAACTGAGGCTGCAGTAGGCACAGACTCACCAAAACTGGACAGGAGATGGTCAGAATGTGGCAGCAACAGCATGATTCCATGGCCCCAACCTGCCTTGTGGCAACAGTCCTGGCTGGTGGAGGTGGTGTAATGGTGTGGGGAATGCCACAATTTACCATCTTTTAATGGCTACTTCCATCATGAACATGCACCATGTCACTAAACAGAAATCGTCTCAAACTGGTGTCATGCACATGACAATGAGTTCAGTGATCTGCAGTGATCTTCCCAGTCACCGGATATGAATCAGTAGATCACCTATGGGACGTGGTAGAACAGGAAATTCACAGCATGAAAGTCCACCTGACAAATCTGCAGCAATTATGTGAGGCAATCATCTGAACATAGACCAGAATCTCAAAGGAATATTTCCAACATCTTCAATGTAATAACTGAAGAAGTACTGAGGCTGTTTCGAAAGAATTGGAAGACCTAACCAGTATATAGTGTTCCTAATAAAGTGCTCAATCAGTGTATGCTGTTTTGTTAGTTATTGAAGGTATAACAGTATTTCACTGTATTGTGTCTCTCTGGTTTTGTCTGACATTCCCTGTGTTAGACCTGCAGGGTCTGTCAGTTCTACAGTGTAGAAAAATGTGTTGTTTTTTTTTTGTTTTTTTTTCCAAACTTAAAAAAAAAATCATCCATCCAGATTATATTAATACCCCTGTTTTGCTAAAGTTGACCCTTTCCTGACTAGTTTGGTCAAAAAATGGTCAGTAATAATTTTTAGTTAAAATGCTTAGTAAAGTCAGTGTGGTTGTTTTACATATGGAGAGTAGTTGGATTATCATGTAGTATTTGTAGCTGTTTCTTGTTTACCTTTTTCTCTCCTTTTTTTAAAAAAAGAAAAGAAATCCTGGAACAGAATTTTTTTTCAATCACTTTGAAGTATTCTGGGAGTGTATGATGGAGACTGATCTGATGTCAGGTCTGATCAAAGCTTTGATGGCAGTTCCAGATCTGAGGAGAAAAAGTGTCCAGCAATTCACTTTTCATAATCTTGTACTTCGGATATTCTCTTCTAAATGTTACACAAAAACAATGGAAGACTATGAAAGAAAGTGACAGATTCATTCTCTCTCTCTCTCTCTCTCTCTTTGTGTGTGTCTCTCTCTCTTTCTCTCTCTCTAACCCCCCTGAAAGGTACGACACCATGTTGGCCCGCGTGGGTGCTATGACAACAGCAGTTCTCGGCTCTGCAGTGTTCTGGGCGCAGCGGAAAAACACTGAGCCTGAACAGGCAAACTTGGATTTGACCAATACTCCTAGTTCCGACCAGTCCTCATCTCAGTACGAGCTGAAACTTGTTCAGGTGTTGTTTAGACATGGTGCAAGAACACCACTGAAATCTATACCGGATGTCTTGGAGGTGAGGTTCACTGAAAAGAAAAAGAAAAAGAGAGAGAGAGATTCTTATTGGATAACTGAAGCAAAGATATAGAGTCGGTTTAATCTTCCAAAAGCGTTGTAGTCTGCTTTTATCTTGCCTTTCTTTTCTCTTGCCTAATCTTTCAAGGCGCACTGGGTTCCTGACCTACTGGAGGTTCCAGATCACACCAAGATCGATTATGTAGTTACAGACCTACAGGGAGGCCCAAGACCCCCTTCTCCTGTGGAGGAAAGCTACAGAGCCAGAACACTGGCGGTCAGTACACATGTACATGTTTTGTGTATATACAGCTGAAAACAAGGGATGGGGTGTTGGATATAGCTGCTAGTATAGATTAAGTTCATTTTCATAATTCGCATATACACACAAAGAGAGCAGTATTACTAACATGTATGCCATGGTCAACAGAGTGGAGAATATTTATATATAAAGAAGAAAGATTTACAGATAATGTTCCATGTAAGGTGTGGACATGTTCTGGGTGTCCTGTGTGGACATGTTTTGTTTGGGTCAGAATTTTAGCAGGGGTAAAATCAAAACACATTGCTTCTTATATTTTATTATATTTAGAGAGATTACTATATAGTGAGATTATTTTGTTGGAACGTTAAGGTTCTTTTAAGATGAAACACAAAGTAAATTTAATTGTTGTTTCATTGTTTTCCTATTCATCCTTATGCATAGTAAACGCTTATCCACTGACAAAGACAAGACACACAGTGGGATTTAAAATAAAACTAAATAATAACTGCTAAAGTAGTGTCCACATATCAATCTTACTCTGACCTGATGTTTTTGGTGTGTTATTCTTATCATTTAGTCAGTCTATGACATTGACCTCAGATTTTCTGTTTCTTTAGGGTGGCACATACCCAGGTCAGCTGACCACAGTGGGCATGCAACAGTTGTATGATCTCGGACTAAGACTGAGGAGGAGGTACATTCAGGATGTGGCCTTCCTTAGCCCATACTTCAACAGTAAAGAAGTTTAGTGAGTCATCTTTAATTTTCTTTCACTAGATAAACAACCGTTTTGTATGATTCACATTACTCATTGCTGATATGAGTTTGAAGCTTGAGTCTGTTCTTCTGCAGCATCCGTTCAACCAACATCGTCCGCACCATCGAGTCAGCCAAGTGTCTGGTAGCAGGGTTGTTCCAGCAGCAACAGACTGGTAAAGACAACTGCACCATCTGTGTCTGTGTGTGTGTAGATTTGCTGGGGATAAATCAGAGAGTGTATTAAACCCCTCTTATGTTTTTATTTTTTTCCTCAAGAAACTGTGCCTATCCTCACAGAAAAATCAGAAAAAGAGATCCTCTACCCAAACTACCATGGATGCAAACTTCTCAAGATGCTCAGTGGGTGAGATGTACAAGATGAACTTTGTACTATTGCTGTTACCAAGATACCACTGAAATTTAGTACAATAATTATTCAAAGACCATTTTTGAGTCCCTATTTTAATTACTGATAAAACTTATTGTGCATCATGTGAATATAATGTCTTCACTGTGGGCCTGTTAGAAGGAAAAAGAAAGTCAGCCTCTATACAGAGCACCCCTACAGGCTTGTTAAATTGGTTAGTAATGCATGTTGACAGCCGATACAGAGCTTTACTGAACATTTGCAATTGCCATAATGTCAGAGTAATTATTAATTAATAAAAAAGGAAACAAAATTTGGACCTGCTTTAATAACAATAGAGCATTTTTGTTAAAGATATCAACCTCAGAAACAAATTCCATTCTAATAAATATAAATCCATATAGCTTAACTGTCATGTATCCAGTACATAGGAAACCAGACACTGACGCTACAAACAAAAACACCAAATTTGATGACAAATTGCTACATGCTGCACACACAACAAGCAGATATTTGATTCTGTACCTCTGCAGACTCTGAAAGGCTGTGAGCTCAGAGTGCTGTAGGTCAATCAAATTAAGTCTACAAGCCAAATGAAAATGAGGTTGTTGTTTGTCCTGGATAAGGTAATCAGTATTACTGTTTCAAGTTAAGCAGCATTTTGAAATGGCTTCCTTTCTGGTCTGCAGTTCTCGTTGGGCAGAATCATCCACATTGCCAGACATTGCTTCTGATCTTCAGAGCATTCAGAGCGTGTTGGGTGTCAGGCCTCATCAGCATCTCGACTTCATCCTCATTAGAGATGACATGGTAGCCAGAGAGGTTGGAGCAGCATTTTGCACACTTATCTATTAAGAAATGTCTCCGGTAGATGGTGTTTCTTAAAATAATCATTATTTGATAACGTAGCAAACATTAACTGTCTTCTCATCAGCACTTACGGTAGGTGGAAATCTAATTAATCTAATATTTGATCGTTTTCTCATATCAAAGCTTTACTGGCATGAATAGGTTTAGAAATACCAATAATAATAATCAGCATTAGGCCAAAAATGTTTATTTTGGTTCTGTTTTTAGACTCACAGACTACCGTCGCCTGCAGCACTAGATAGCTGGAGAGCTAAAGTAGAGCAGAGAGCTGTAGATATGATCTGGCACATCTATGAGCCCAGTAACAGGTGAGCCACTCTAGAGGGCATGTTTTAGCTAAGGAATTTAAGCATGTGGCTTATGGCTTTTGTACATTTTGTCGATTTTGAACACTAAAGTGCAGTGCGGGGTGTCTGAAAAGTTAGCAAGCAATGTACCAAAGCCTTCCTTCCTTCTTTTCTTTCTTTCTTTCTTTGACATGAAAAAACTCATAAAAAGCTTTTATTCAAATAGTAGAGATACTTGGTACTCTGATTGGCTCCTGACTGTTTGGACTACCTATAAATATACACTCTAGTCCTTGTTGCAATGATATCATAAATAGCAGGGGTTATATATTTTTGAAACTGAAAACATTCTGGACTGTAATTGTGTGATTTTGTTTGTATTCAGGGAGAATCTGCAGCTCTGTGTGGGTCCTGTGCTTCACACACTTCTCTCTAACATGGAGACCAAGGTTCACGGTAATGCCTCAGATTCAGGCAGGTGAGTATTTTGATTACTTCTGAAGATTCGAAAGCGTACACATTGTGGGACTAAAAAGTAATCACATCTACACCAACAGTTATTTCTTGATAACCTGACACTATAGCGGCAAAAAATGATTTGTTATCAAGTGAAATGCTAGTTGCACCTTCCACTGAGGAACATTACCATGGCAACCAGTAGAAGTAACGCCTTTTGGCGACTTCATAGTACAGCGACTGGCAACCTACAGTAAAAAATGGCTGTTAGTGTGAACGTAGCTTAAGAGGTACTCAAAACAACATTAGAAAATTGGATTTTGTATCTTAAAAATGTTTACTTAATGTCATAGTGGAGACTGTTCCAAAGTGTAACAGCACTTAATGGCCCATACTCTGAGATAATGTTGACAGACTGCAGTAAATCCTTCCTATTCCTTTTTCTACTTGCTGATAAACATCCTGTTCAGTGCGACCTAACTTTTTTTTTTTTTTTGGGCATGTGTGTCTGCATTTGTGGTACAAGGAAGCTGTTTCTGTACTCTGTACATGACACTACGCTAATGCCGTGCCTGATGGCATTGGGTGTATTTGATATGAGATGGCCTCCGTATGCTGCCGATATCACACTTGAGCTCTACCAACACCGGCACAACAAGCAGCATTATGTCAAAATATCCTACATCGGTCAGGTAAGACTTGTGACACTGTGACTTTATAGGCCATAAATAATATAAACTGATTGCTTATAAATCCATTCTTCTGTGCCTCAAAGGATCAGAAGATCCCCGGCTGTAGTGATGTCTACTGTCCTCTGAGAGAGTTTAAGCAGGCTCTGTCCATGTATGCCCTGCCTGAGGAGAGCTACCACACCCTCTGCAACCGCAGAGCAGACATCCCCACCCGCTGAGTTCACACTACCTCACGCCTTTGAAAACATACACACACACATGTCCAATATGGTGCAACAGAAGCAGGTTCATCTCATTTCTTGTTTACACATTTAAGAACTTTAGTCTGCTATTCATTACTTGTTTTATTTAGTTGTTTAGATTTTTTTGAGCAGTATACGCAGATTTACATTTTAGTTTAGTTAAGTTAGACTTGGTTTTTAATCATGTCATCAGTCACCAGAACACAAAAAGTGTAGTATGCAAGATATTTTGTAAGCAAATCAAATTCAGAATGAGGCGTTAATAAAGAATGTCACTTATGATACTCATCACAAGACAGAAAGGGAAATGACCCTGAAAAGTGAACTTATTATAATTATTTATTATAAAGTAATCAGTGATTCTTTCACTCAGGGTCCACTTTTGCATTTGTGTATTTGTGTTTTTGGATTGGAGTGTGCGCACTTCTTGCATATCTGCGATGTGACAGATAATGAATTAGGTTTCACCTGTTTTTGTGAATTTATATCAACTTTACATCTTTCATAAAAATTTGTGTTATTTTAGTAAATATTATAAGTACATACAATGACAGTGTTAAATGTTTAAATAAATAACTCAAGTCATAACTCTTTTGTCTTACTGAAAGCATGCACAGAAAAAGGCCTCAGAGTTCACTCAATCATTCATATAACCTGAACTTCTCTTTTCAGATCTGTAACTGTAGGTGTTATGTAAAGCCATTAAAATAAAGGAAAAAAGTAAAAGATTATTAATACAAGTTATATTGAATCTATAAGGCTGTGGATAGTTTAGGGTTTTTTTTTTTTTGCCTCCATATGGTACAAGACAATGTTTTGGGCTTTTTTCCCCCTCAATATTCACTTGGCCTGTTTCAGTAAGTCTATTCCGTCTTTAGACTCAGATTCCTGTTTTAAGCTGACAGGACTGGATCTTCTGCCCATCTACCAAGCTTTGACATGTTATACATTTTGAATGCTTTTCTGCTGATCACATTTGTAAAGAGTGTTGATTTAAGTTACCATATCCTTCCTGTAAGTGCAAATCAAGCAAGCCTTTCTCCTCTGGCCTCTCTTATCAACAAAGCATTTCTGCCAGCAGAACTGCAATCTCACTGGATGATTTTGGATTTTCGGGGGGGGGGTGTGTGTGAGAGCTGCACTTGAGCAGTTTCTAAAATAATCAAACCCTCCTGTCTGGCACCACTAACCATGTGAAAAATCACTAAGATCATATTTCTTCCTTATTCTAATGTTTGATGTGATACTTCTAATGTTTGATGTGAACATTAACTGAAGCTCTAGGCATATGTGTGTCTATGCATTGCACTGTTGCTACATGATCACCTGACCTAAATTCAGACAGCCCAGAATTATAATACAGCATGTACCAAAGGGCTTAATACACTGGGAAACTAAACATTTTTAGCAGAAAGGCTTTAAAAATTCTTGAACTTTATTTATAAATCATCTACATTTCTTTGTGAACACACATGGAGTCGTTTCTCCGTTTTCTCTCCGTTTGGCTCTCAGTTTGGAATCAGTGCCATGTGATGAGCTTGCCATGTTTCCTGTTAAAGTCCTTTGCAACCTTGTGACAGCTTCCTGATCCAGCTATGAAAATCAATTCAATCTTTTATCAAATTGAAGTCTAACCGAAAAGAATATATATATATATATATATACATACACACATAAGTCAGGCATCTACATGCCTTTAGTCATATTGTGTATTTACTTCATATTTCTTTTAAACACATTTCAGCATTTCAGTATCACCTTCCATATATCACATTAAAGCAACGGCAGGAAAAAAACACCTGCAGCTGTTGTCATTGGTTCTGAATGATGATACCTTGCTTACTGTAATTATTTTTAGTGCATATGGCCATTGTAGCAGCAGACTGGTTCCTGAGGTAAAGTTTGGGAGTAAGCCGAGCACAAAAAGAGCTTGATTTAATTGATTAATGCAGCAATTTGTTGATGAATATTCTGACCTTGAGAATAAAGGCATCTTAGTCCAGGGTAGAGGAAGTTCCCTATTGACCCTATTGTTATGCAAAAGGAGATGATGTTGCAGAGGGCAACAGGTGTGCACATGTCAACACGGAATCCAGAACCATGTGATCATGCAAAGCACT
The DNA here is from genome assembly GCF_019097595.1 of Hemibagrus wyckioides. Classification (NCBI taxonomy): domain Eukaryota; kingdom Metazoa; phylum Chordata; class Actinopteri; order Siluriformes; family Bagridae; genus Hemibagrus; species Hemibagrus wyckioides. The sequence continues at coordinate 25,462,629 of NC_080715.1, read as the reverse complement.
TTTGAACTTGGTCCCTGATTCACAGGACAGGATGTCTACCATGAACATGTGCTTTTAATGTTGGTTAGAACTAATATCAGAGTCAGACAGCCTTTTCTTGTACTGTACGTGCTTCACACTTTTTAGCTGCATACAATATTTACAATGTTAAAAATATTATTATTGTTTTTTACTTTGCTAAGAATACATTAATGATTTAAAGTACTATATGTGCAAAATTTCCCTCCATGTTATTTTTTGACTTCATATATTATTTCATATTTTTTGACTTACTATTATTTTTACTTGCATAGAGCTAAAAAAAAAAAAAAAAAAAAAAAAAGTATTCTTTATGCAAATGACAATAAACTGTTAAATAACCCACACACTTGTTATTAAATGATCACAGTGTACGATGTAAACACAACGGAAGTCCTGCTGAACAATTTGAGAGGTTGTTTGGCTCAGAACATGTCCATACTGCTTCATTCTGCACTCTCTATAATGAAAGTATTTGAGGTCACAATATGATCCTACAAAAGCTTTATTTTTACCAAAAGCTTTACCTCATACATGCATTAGATTAGATTTTAAATGTCTTCTGCCTTTACCAAATTGTATATTTTTTTAAATTCTACAACAGTTACTACTCACAAAGTTAAAGATTTGTTCACTGCTTTCTCAAAGGTTATGAATTTGCAAAGAATCCTAACATTTATTTTTCCTGGCTACACCCTGGTTAGATTACTCGCACTGAAAAGTCCTGGAAAATGTAGAAGGTCTGAGCAGGAATGTGCATTTATTGCATGTGCAGTTGTCAAAAGAATGACAAAAGTGTATATTGGGCTGTTTTTACTGACCCTGTGAATTAGTTACACTGGAATTACTGCATCTGGTTTGCTTAAGGATGTTATTTTTCTAAAATGTGCAAAGCATCAAGTGTTCATCTTTAAAACAGTATGTATATTTGAAACACATCCAGAAATTGTACTGTTTTTGCTTAGTAATCAGTTGCTATGGATTTAATTGACTTCAGTCTTTTTGAATGGCTGTGGTAACTTTAATACCTGTAGATTACATCAATGTGCAAAAAATAAATAAATGAATAAATAGAAAATAGGGGCTACAGTAGCACAGTGGTTATCATGTTTGCCTTGCACTTCCAGGGTTGGGGGTTTGATTCTTGCCTCCTCTTTGCGTATGTTCTCTCTGTGCTTCAGGGGTTTGCTCTGGGTATTCCGGTTTCCACCCCCACAACAAAAAGACAGTAGTTGTAAGCTGAATGATATCACTAAATTGTCTGTAGTGTGTGTGTGTAATTGTGCCCTGCAAAAGGACCATCCAGGGTGTCCCCTGCTTATCGTCCCTGGGATAGACTCCTGGTTCCCTGTGACCCTGTGTAAGATAAGCGCTACAGAAAATGAATGGATGGATGGATATAAATAAACAACACTATTAAATTAAATAATATTAAGTATTTGAATGTATTCAGTATTATAGAGGGGCTTCACAATCATGTAAATAAAATGTGAATGCACTGTATGCTGATTCTGGCTCCAAAATACTGTATGATTTATGTGATGTATAATAGATTAATTGTTCTTGATGGGCTGTCTGATCCTTTGTGGTGTTTGTGTTGCTTTGCTGATTAGATAAAAATTTGGATGCACACACAAAAGCAATTTTCTATATTGTACTGTATGGTTTAAATCAACTTAAATTTTACATTTTAATTTACTCTTAACAGGCCGTTAGTGCTGCAGGAATGTGGTAGCTTAGTGGTTAAGGTGTTGGACTATTAATTGGAAAGTTGTGCGTGCAAATCCCAGGACCACCAAGCTGCTACTGCTGGGCCCCTGTGCAAGGCCCTTAATGCTCAGTTATATAACATGAGATAATATAAGTTGTTCTGGTTAAGGGTGTGTGCCACATGTGTATTTAGTGCAGTTTGTATAAAGGTAATATCCTCTTTAAAAAGATATTAAAGTTATTTTAAATACTGTGGTTATTTTGTCTTGTACTGCTATCACTGCATGAACACCCAAGCTTAATTTTCCTTGTGCTTTATAAAGGACGTCCTTTATCCCATGTCAAATGTGATAGCAAGGATTTTGTGTATTTGGTATATTCTTTGTCTATCAGGTTATGAATCGCTTGGATTTGAAACTGAGCAGGGATTATTTATTTTTAATGAAACTAAAATAATTATGTATATGCATACAGTTCTTTTTATTACAAATTAAAAGTATCATTTTGTGTGCTTGCTCTACAACAATTAAATGCAATATCCTTCAGGAAAAGGCTTGCAGGTATTCACTGACTATTCATCCAATCAGATGATGCTTTAGGCCCGGTTTTGCCCCACCGCTTGGAAGGCAGTGAATTTGAATCCCAGCACCAGCAAGCTGCCACTGCTGGGCCCTTAAGCAAGGCCTTTACAACTGCTCAGTTGTATAAATGAGATAAACTGAAGTTGCTCTGGAGAAGGGCATCTTAAATGTAAATGTAACCTGCAGGAATGTCAAGTTTAGGGTATACTATATTGTAAATTATCTGAAAGAAATGCCAAAATCATTGCAGCTTTTTGATCTGCAAGTGTTTGTAGTGTAGGACTTCAAGCACTGTTGAAAGATTTGCTATCTTTGAAAGAGCAGGATTTTAAGAATTCCTGCAGGACGTTACACACCTTTCCGAATCCTGCAGGTACACCTGTGGAATTTTGTAACATCTGCGCAATTCCTAAATGACACCTTCATATTCCCATTGCAAGGATTCAAATTCCTTTGTTATGGCAAAACCTTGATCAGGAAATGATGATAAAGGAATGCTGGGAATACTGGGAATTATTTAAGTAACAGATGCTGTTACTGCCAAAATATTTTTCTTCACCTAAACATGTCTGGCTACTGATTATTAAACTTTTAAAATGCTTCACTTTAGTGTATAGTAATAGCGATAATCATCACCCTTCTATTCATCAGAGATGAATAGAAACTTTGCTTTTAAAACAATTTAAAGATTTCTAACTGATACAGCCCTTTTCAGAACATCACATAAATGTTCAGTCACATCTTGTCTTCATGTTTGAAATTTTTTTTTCTTCAGATAACACAGATGATGTTGGACACAGTTAAACAGGTAAAGGGTGGGGCTGAATGCTATTAAAGGATGTTTATAATACACTTATCAAAAGAAAAGCAAGCTTTTTCGTTTCATGTTAGTGATACTTATTTTTCCTTATTATGGCCTTGACATATTTCATTTTTGGATTTATGAACTTGAAAGAAGAAAATATCAGAAAGAGGAGCAGAGTCTCATTACCAAGTTTTCAAATTAATGCTAACATTCACCTTAATTACAGTGCAATTATAGTTAATCTGCTATAGTGCAAAAAAAAAAAAAAAAATCAATGATGGTTCAAAGTACAAAATGAGCATAGAAATGCTTATTGGTTATATGGCACTAGAAACCTGAAATGCATTAAACATCTCTCTAAATATAAAGTTAGATTTGGCCTTAGACAGAACAAGTCTGTAGACATTTCTGTACACATTTTATTGCAGAAGATAAAATGATTGACTTTTTTCAGAGGCCACATCATAGTACACAAAACAGTGGATTTTCATGTATTTCTTGCTTGCCACAATAAGGTCATGCATATTTATTTCATTTAAAAATTATAATAATTAATAAAACTGTTAAAGATCGTTAAAGAAATGCTGACAGTGGGCCGCGCTGATGCAGATGCCTTACATCTTATACCTGAAATGATCCCATCAAGGCAAAATAATTAAAGGTTACAAAAGATGTCACAGACTAGTTGAAATACAAAATATTTTCGTATCACAAAAAGTAGACCCCCAATCTTCTTTTGTGCTTTGTATGTTAATTCTAAAGCCATCACTGTATTCTGTGGTATGACAATATTTCCACACAATCGCAGAGTAAAATTCGAAATTTATTTATCTTGATATTGGTTATCTTTTTACAGTTTGAAAGCATCTGTGGTTTCAGACTAAAATCACTACATTTAAAACTTCATACAACTTCACTGCATTAAATCCTGTGGAAGCTTTGGATCTTAAAAAACAAAACAACAAAAAAAAAAAAACTCTCAATCTGAGAAGGTATTCAATTGCCTCATTAAAAACAAATTTCCAAAAGAGCAATATACGGAAAACATATCCGACATTGTAAAAAGTCACATTTAGACCTGTTGGGATTCCCTTATTTTAAAACAGAGATATACGAAATCTGCCTGTCAACAAAGATCAAGATGGCAAATATAAGCAAAGACAGGCATTTTCATCTAGCAGTAAATCTTACTTCCTCTGACCACCCCTCTTCATTCAGAGAATGACTCAGTGCTGGTATCCTCCGTCTTATTTTTTCTAATTTATCATTCTCTAATTACCAGGAACAAAGAGCAGATCAAAAGCTCCACCTCAGCCACCATTCAAGTAGATCCCAGAACTCTCACCTGACCACTTGACAAGTATTCTTAGGTTTCAAAACAAAGCTACCATTTTAAGTGCACTCAAGATTATACTATTTATAAAAATAACTGTAATAACAATAACATTATAATTGCGATAATTACAATAGTAGTAATCTTCTTAAAGCATTCTACACAATCCTCATTTACAAATATTGCCATTACCACCAGGCTCCATCCCCTGAGTGAAACATCAATGGTTCAAGTTCCCCAACTATCTAAACTGCAAAACATCTTTAGTTTGGTTATTTAAATAACAATTACTATTATTGTACGGGGAAAAAAAATATCACAGAATAATTACCATAATTACATCTATAGACTGAACTTCATTCTCATGTAACACATTCAGGTATTTACAGTTTCATATTTCAAAAATTAAGTTAAAAAAAATTCACTGTTTCGTCCCAGTGTTCTTCACCTGTGGAATTAAAGATAGCATTAAAAATGTATATTAAAGCATCAATACTTATAGGAAAAGATACCAAAACGTTATTTATACATATGCATGTTACCTTAAGAGGAAGCAATGCATTGACGGCATTTGTAGAGTTTGGGATTGTGTGTCCTTATGTGGTTTCTCACATTTTTCTGTCTGAAGAATGTCTTACTGCACAACTGTAGGAAAACAACAGAAATGTAAGAGTCAAAAAATGAGGACAGAAAAGGCTAAAGGGAGAGCAATATCTTGGTATAAAATTCATATGTTGAAAACAAACAAGTGTCACACTGCAAAGTTCAGTAACACTAAAAGGTGTTATGCTGCAATGCTGTCATATAGAACCTACAGGACATGGCCAGTGTTTTCCTTCAATGTGCCTGATTCGGTGCATGATGAGTCCATCACAGTCTCTGTAAGATGCTCTACACTGCAGGCACACATGAGCATTGCCAGAGGACTGACCACGAGGACCCTTTTGCTGGTTGAAACGTGCACGTCGGATGGACTCCAGCATAACGTTGTGCCGACTGCTCACAGGATACAACTTGTTTACATTCTATAAAAAAGAATGAACAAAAAAAATATATGGTGTACTTTTTATTTACATGATTTACTCACTCATCAAGGCTTTCTATAGAAATCTGCTGCTTTACAGAGTCTTGGAAAAATGTTTGTATGTACACAGCATCAGCTTTACCTTTGTCTTTGGTGGCTCTTTTTTAACCTTACAGCTCCCTTTGCTGTCTTTTAGCGGTATAAAGCTTTTATTAGCTTTTGACTGCTGGGATACATCTATATTTTCCTCTTCCTTCTTCACTCGGACAAGCACCCTTTGAGAAGAGGAAGTTGACCTGTTGCCAAGCCCAGCCCAGTGAGGTCCATTTAGCCCAGATCCCTCTGACGTGATTCTTGCTCTAATCCGATCTCTTCTGACAATGCCAGGTGATGTGTTGCTATGGGAAGCACTACTGTGAGAGACAGAGCGAGTCAAGCAGATGTCCACACTCTCCTCCTCTCTCTTGATTCCACCTGAGGGTCGGCAAAGCCCGAAGAGAAAACCTTGGTCTAAGAGTTTCACAGGTGGTTTGCTCTGCCGTTTACCCAGGTCAGACACATCACTATTTACGAAGGGCTGGGTCAGGGGTAGAGGATCTGCTGGCTCTTCTTTTATAACCTTATACAGAGGATTGTTATAGTGCTGGTGGTTGGTATTGGAAAAATCCCAACCCTGTGTACCCTTAAGATCTGTCACATTGTCTTCTGTTCTCTTTCTTGGTGCCATGTTCTTTTTGTTTTCTCTGACACTGCTTGCTTTACACACTTCTCTTGTCTGTTTGGTCTTTTCGTGCACTGACTTGTTTTGACCTTTGCGCTTGTCTGTAGTGGAACGTCCAGTGTTGTAGCGCAACATACGCTTTGATTCTGTGGTAGTGATTCTAAGTGAGCGATCTACTGGGGGACCACCCTTAGGGGCTGATACTCTGACTGTACAAGGAGCTTCTGTGGGTCCCTTACTGCGCCGTGTACCACTGCGGGAGGGGGCTGTCTGTGAGATGGCGTACTCTTGGGGTTCCTGTTTTGCCCTTGTTGTAATTTTCTTTGGATGGGTGTGGGGTCCTTGCACTTTGACCCTTTCTCTGCCTACAGGTCGAGGTAACGGTTTGTTTGGGCTACTAGAACGGTTTCTTAATGGACGATCATTATAAGTCCCCATTGAGTCTATCTTCATTGATTGACTGCGTGTGGTCCTAACACTTAAATGCTCCATTTGACCAGCTGTGGTGTTTTTTCTTTTGAATTTCTTGTCCATGGTGACATGAGGTTCTGCTTTCATCACTTTCTTCAGAAGATCCATTCTGGTCATGTCACAGAGGGACATTGAGGAGTTAACTCCCATTAAACCTCCCAGGCCAGAGGTAATTCCCCCTAGACTTTGTGCACGGGGTTTGCGTCGGGCAGTTAGAGAATAGTCACTCACTTTCGACTTCCTAAGTCTCTTTTTTTGCCCCCAGCCTGAGAGCTCTTCTGGGCCAGGCACAAGAGACTTCCTCTGTAAGCCAAGAAAACTAAGTAGTCGATATTTCTCCTGAGCACGAGGACTGTGCACTTCATCTTGTGGGATTGCACTGCACACTTCTTCCTCCTCTGCCTCCTGCTTCACCTTCACTGGGATTACTGAACTTGGCAGAGATCGAGACGCTTCCGAGGAGAAATCACTCTTTACCCTGTATATCCTTTGATATGAGGAGGACTTCCTCTTCCTCTTGGAAGAGAGGTCAATTTTGGGCAGGAGCCTGCGCAGGGCTAGTGCAGCTCCTGGTGTGGAGCGGAGCAGCCGGCGGGATGGAGATGTGGATCGAGTTGAAGTAGAGGGAGATGTTGGGATGACCGATGATAAGGGGCGAGGGGACAATTTCCTCTTACTGGATGGAGATTTGAAGTCCATGAGTTTCATCCTGCGAGTTGGGCTGCAGGGAAAGCCATTATCCTCTGTCTGGAAATTGGAAAGGGCCTGGCTTTGGCACTGGGCAGGTAACGTTTGATCATTGCCTTCTCTGTCAGATTCATCAGTCCCCTCTACTATGTGTACTATGCTCTGTAATGTGCTGTACTGCGAAGGCCCTGAGGCTCCACCTTGTTCCTTCTCCCTTTTTCTTTTAAACCCTGCTGTCCTTCCGGAGGGGGAGCTTTGGTTTCTCAAGGTGTTCATAGAGGAAATCCCAGGCATTACAGAGGGCATTCCTATGGGATTTAGCAGTTTGAAGGATTGCTGGCCAGCCTCTTGCTCACTTTGTAGAGCAGAACAGGCCTCCAGAGCAGGCCACATGCGGAGGTGGCGAGCCATTGCTGCTACCTCAGTCAAGGTGCCCAAGTTCAGAGTCAGGGTGGATGTATAGGAAAACTCAAGCAAAGCAAGCAAGCTCTCCTCACTGAAACCTAAACAGCATACACAATAAACGATTAGCAATAAGCAAAACTCTACATGGAACACTACATTCCTTCTTCATATGTGGTGCACACAAATCAGGCTCTCGTCACTCAATTCTGGGTAAAAATTGTGCTAGAATCATACATCTTAGGAAGCTATGTACTTATGATGTGTCACACCTTAAGATTTTTGAAAAGAAAAGAAATTGTTTCAAAAGAAATTGTTTAACACGGCTTACCCGTGAGGTCAACATGTGGCTGTGGTTCAGTGGCAGAGTCCATTTCAGTAAAGAGTTCTTGGAAATACTCGCTCACAGCTGCTAACACTGCCTTGTGGGCAACAAACAAGTGGCCACTACCAGTTTTCAGTGTGATGTCACAGAACAGTCCAGTCGCTCGTTGGTTATTCAGCTTGCTCAGAACTTCATGACTATGTGATTTGACTATCTTAGACATGTTCATGTTTGAGTACTAAACAAAGAGAAAAAGGCAAGGCAGACAAATAATAATGAATATTAAAACAAGATTATATTATAATATATTATAATATATTATATTATATTATATATATATATATATACATATATACATATATATACACATATATACACATACACACACACACCTCGTGTCAAACCAAAAACACTCAAACAAACAAAACCTCTTACCTCTGCTTTTTTAGCCTGCCTTAGATGACATTCCTCACAGCCTAGAACAAAGTCTCTGACCTGAAGGTACATTCCTGAAAATGATACACATGGTGGATTAACAAACAAATCACAAACACTTGGCAGCATATCTCTCAACAGAATTATTCCCAAGAACCAAAAAATGGTAAGTTAGGACAATGAGTTCTACATTTATACCTTTCATGAGGGAATTAAACCTGTCACATGTTTGCCATGTCAGCTGTACTACAGTTTCATCTAAACAGTGTACTATAGTAGAGTGCAAAGGATCAGTAAGACCGTACACTCTGGTTTAAACACATTTGATACAATTGTTACTCTCATTCACATAAGTCACACCATAAAATGATGTTTCAGATTATACTAAACAATTGTTAAACCTTTTGTGCCATCAAAAGTATACCAATTGTTTGTAATATACTGCAAGCTATATCAGAGTGTAGCAACAGAGAGATTAGTGCAAAAAAATTGAAACCCCCATCATTTCTAGGTTGTGGGTAAAGAGGTGATCGCCTTTATTACAATTTATCTAGCAAACTTGTTTCAGGCAGTTATAAAGGCAAACTTTTTATTGGATAGAATTTAGATTTTTTTTTTAAATTTCCTATTATATCAATCAGCTTTATTTGAGCATTTCTCATACTTGTAATAATGCAAGAAGAGATATCAAACCTGAGTAAATGATTTGGTAAAATTTATTTTGTCCTTCTTTGTTTGTTTTATCCTAGAACTATGCAAAATATTGCATGTGGCTGCATTCACAATGAAGCAGTGTTCCCATACCTAAACACAACTTAAAACAATGGAAATCTCCAAAAACTAGACCCATCTGGTACACATTGCTTAGCTGGAGAAGGTCTCGAAAATGAATCTTTGCAGAACACTAATATGGCATGAAGTGTATGTATTCTGATGCACTGTTGTTGTTGTTATTGTTTCCAGTACTACTGTACATGCGAGTGAGTTACCAGAGGCAGAAGCTTCTGGATTGTACTTTTACAGGAGTTGAAACTAAATGTACTGCAAGGAAGTGGAAAACCTACCCTGGCTATTTATTCACAGTTAACAGGTTTGAATGTTGGGGTATGTGTATGGGGCTGAAGGGGTGTTCAGTGTGGACCAGCTAGTTTCTTCACAAACAAATAGGTCATAGCCCAGCCTTTAAGGCGTGCGCATCTGTCAACCAAGATAACTCTGAGAGAAATCTGACTTTCACACGTCACCGACACGGTAAACTCAGATGTTGCTTCGGCGTGTGGAGCGTTTCGTAAGATAAACACACACGAGTCCAGAGACACACCAGGCTGAGTGAAGTGTTACACGAGAAAGCCCTTAAAGGTGCTGCTTGTGTGTTTGTGTTTACACTTTAATTTAATCACAAAAAGAAAAGAAAAAACACCCCCTCACCATCACAATCCAGGATGGTCGACAAAAAAAAAACAAAAAACACACACACATTAGCGGCGAATAAGCTTTTAAATCCGGAATAATATACCTTCCCACCAGTAGTGTTCTGCCACTAGCCGGTACGTGTCCTCCAGGGTGTGGTGAGGGCGCCCGGGCGTCCCCGCGTGGAAAGCCTGGATGGAGTGGAGCCGCTTGTCTTCGTCCAGCACCTCGCGGTACTGGACAAAGCCGTTCTCCAACTTTTTACGGTACAGAAAACCGCCGATGGTCTCGAAGAAGGGCGACGAAGAGGCGGATGAGGAAGAGGAGGCGCCACTAAGATAGCCAGGGTAATGCTCCTGTCGTTCCCTGGGACACAAAGTGTCATCAGCAGCGTCGCGCGCGCTGTACGTGCACTCTCCGGCCATTTTCGCCGGCTTCCTGGTTCAAGTCTCTTTCCTTTTTATTTCTTTTTTTTCTCTAAACGAAACTAGTGCTAAACTTGTGTAGGCAGTCTGTGGGCATACAAGCAAGACAACATGGGTATGCTCGACAACTGACCGGCCCCTATAAATTAGGGATGCTCCAAAGTGTCGCTTCACAAACTTTTCATTATGTCTTAGATAAAATGGCAAAAACGACTAAAAACTATTACTGTCTCAATGCCAAACTCGGCATCGGCTGTAAACCTGTGGATCAAAATATAAAGGAAATAGGAAGCCGATAAGAGTTAATCCACAGTGTGAGAGCAGGCTCAGGGTGCAATAGGGAAATCCATCCGGTATGTGTGTGAGACTTATGATGAGCAGCACACCACCATCGCATTGTAGGAGTTCAAACCTCAGAACACTCAGTGTCAGCAATCACCACCACCACAATGACCTGATTAAAGTTTCCCAACAACTTCATGCGCGTCTCTCCGACACTCTAGCTTGCAACCCAGGATCATTAAAAACACAAGTGCGTGTCCACTCATCCACTTAAGTCTGAATATCAATAATCGCTTATTAAATTAAAGTAATCTTCCATTTGCACAAGGGCGAGACCTGTGTTTTCTGATGAACTTGCACTTAAAATAACACATTCAGCTATGCTTGAAAAATACATAAAAAATAAAAAAAAATATATACAGGGGCTGATGGATCTCTGTCAGCTCCAGTTACACATTCATACATAGCATATGTAGCCAGCTAGCACAGCCTCTTCCCGTCTCGTGTTAACTTGTGGTTTCTTTAACTCTGTAGCAACATGCTGCGGCTCTCCGTCGCCCAGCATCGGGAGTCCAACGACCTACGAGTCCTCAAACGAAACAGGAGAGGGAGACTTTTAAAAGTGACGGAAATCTAAACACGGTCCCGCCCGTATAAGGAGCCCTGTGAGCCTTCTCACGACGATAAAGTCCAAGCACACGATGAAATAATCCAATTTTTTAAACTCGTCACCTTCTGCTGGTTACGGTTTGTCAACCGAACTTCTCCTCGACGCCCAACACCTCGCCCCTCCCTCCAGCGATGCCTATTAGTAGACTCTTTAAAGAGCCGCTACTACAAACGCTCCCATTGGTCCATGCGGCTGTCAATCAACATCTCTCTCTTACACCCTTACACTTTTTTTTTTTTTTAGATCAAGATAGGTTGTTGACGTCAGCGCTGCCTCACCGAGTGAACCTGGTTAAGTTTATCATTATGGAAATTGAAGAGGGAGAGAAAGAAAGAAAAAACCCCGTTCATGTTTCCTTTACTGCGTTTTGCATGTTTTCGATTCTGAATTCCGTGCTAAATCTAAATTACACCAGAGAATCGTGAGCACGAACGCCCTCTCTGAAATGTACAGTGGATGGATTGCAAATGCTTCTTTGATAATATTAATTAATTTATCATCTTTCATCTACTCTTCCCTCAACCCCATCACACGACAATTTAGCCTGAAAAAGCAGACAATATGTCGACTGTGCGACTTGAATATGGATTAGACCCCAAAACTGATCCACATCACCTCTATCTCAGTCCAATCTAACTGAAATAATACGTCATATACAATCACGTGAACTGTATCTGGCATTTCATCTTAAACTGGAATGATCATTTATTTTTGTAATTAAATCAACAACAAAGAATGCCTTAATCTCCATACACATTGGAAACTGTAGACATAAAACAGGCAAATGAAATCTGACTCTACAGACATGTAGCTAGGAATCATTTCTGTATAGGATCAGAGTATCCTTTTACATATATAACCTTATTATATTAATTGAACTCAGACACCACTGCATCTTATTTAAATAATGAAAAAAATCATACCAATAGCCTCCTTCCTATTCTCTCAGCAAAGAAATGGGTAAAGGTTGTTTATGGACCCCCAAACCCTAATATGCAGCTGCTCAGACTTAATAGTTGAGTTGCATTACAGGATAATTATAAATCAACTATTTGTTTATAGCTTTTATCGCAATATCTAATATATAATGTATTTAAAATGTAAAGGGTTTCGAAAATTTTTAAAGGGAGTTCAGGACCATTGTTAATCATCCAAAATGGGATTCAGTCAGAAGCTGAATTCCTGAAGTGTTAAGAACAAAGAAAAGGGAAAACGTTTCATACTGTTTTTGCATGCAGAGTTTAGAAAAATCCATATTTAGCAATGCTGTAGTTTATGTGGTTAATTCTTCAGCACTTTGAGTTATGTAGCCTACAACTTCTTGTTATTATTTTTTTTATTCTGCTGAAGTCACATCATTCACAGGTTCTTGAATTCTGCAGTCTTGACATGACACTAAAATAGTGCAGCAATAACTAATATTGAAGGATGATGAGATGCAGAACTGTTGTTACTCTGTATACAAAGTTAACTGTACCTCCTTTGTGTTGTTGTTCAAGACACTGCTCATCATTTCACTTAAGCTTGTGGTAAAAATAAAAAATAAAAAAAAAAATTAAAAAGTGTTCTGCCTTCCCTGTAGGGTATTTTGGATGAACATGAAAGTCAAATGAATACTAATATACTTATTAGTTAGTATTAGTTTTTCTTATTTGTGTGTTGAGTTATAAAATAGTTAAAACAATACTTTAAATGAAGACATTTTACTGTTTCTGTCTTACTTTGACTATACTATCTAGGTCTAGGAATAGTCCAATTAACCACAGGAGTCAGTGATCTATCCAAACTTGACCCACAGGTTTTGGGCTTCACTTGTTACACCTCTGTCATTTAAGCTGTGCAACCTAGACAGTCATTCACAGTGTACATAAGGACACCAAGTGGATGTTTTCTTACAGTATTAATATTAACCAAAATGAATCAGGTGCTAATTAAATCCTTTCAATTATTTATTATTCATTTGAATTCCTATATGAACCGAATCAGCTTAACCTGCAATTTTTGAATTGCTGTCAGATGTAAGCTTTTGAGGAAGGCACTCCTGTTACAGGATGAGGTGAACATTCCTTTGTAATATTAAACTGGTTTAACATTAAACCAGTCATTGGTCAAATATGAGACCTCCTTTCAAGGTAGATCTGAAGGAAGCACTAAGTATCTCCTTAAATGGATAACATTCAGTTGAGACATATGTATGATTTGCTCATAGCAGGGATTCTGCTGTCAAGTTTTCCGTGGTCGAATCGCAATCTGATCACAACCAGAGGCTTTAGAACCTCCAGGCTTTTAAAATACATTATATGGCCAGACATTTCTGGACACCTAACCATCACACCCAGATTTGCTGTTTTAATAACCTCCACTCTTAGAGGAAGACTACATTTTGAAGTGTGGTTGTGGGAATTGGAGATCTGGCACTGATGTTGAGCAAGGAGACCTGGGGTGCAGTGGGCCTTCCAGTTAATCTCAAAGGTGTTCAGTGGTCTTGTGACCACAGTATACAGTAAACAATTATCTAGAATGTTTTTGTAGGCTTTACAGCATTACAGGTCAGGGCTCCTACACGCCAATCATGGTCTTGCAAAACAACATTGGCAAACTGTGTCCTCACAGACCTCACTTTTTGCACAAGGACCTTGTCATGCTTGAAAATGTTTTGGCCCCTTAGTTCCAGTAAAGGAAAACTGTAATGTTACAGCATACAAAGACATTCTAGACAATTGTGTGCTTCCAACTTCCAGTAGCCTAATTATTTGCATTTTTAATACATGATACATGATGCTAAATAAGTAAACATTTGGTGCTTAAGGCCCATAATCATAATACAAGACCCGTAATGAAGGCCATACAAGAGGTCTTAACTTGGGGTAAAATGCATTAATGGCAGACGTTAAATGTATTAATAAAAGAACTATGAAGAATGACTGAATTATCAGGTATAGATAAAAATGTGTTGTTTTTTGTATGTCATATTTTTATATTTTATGCAAAGAACAGCAATGAGGGCATATGGAGTACCATGGATTAAATATTAAGGATGTAATTAGCAGATAGTAATACTTTATTCCATTTTATTAGAAACACTTGTACACCTTTGTTGTTTATGAAGATACAGGTCAAGAGTTTCAGGAAATGATCACATCAAACATTAGAATGATTAAAAAGTCTGATCTCTGGTTGGTTTTGAAAACTTGTGCATGAGCTACAATGGCAGAAGATCACATCAGATTCCACTTCTATTAGCCAAGAACAGGAATCTGAGGCTATCATGGGCATAGACTCACCCAAACTAGACAGCTGAAGATTAAAAAAAATTATCTTCTCCTTTTCCAGTCTTCAGCTATCCAGTTTCCACTCTCAGATTCCTCTGATTCTGATTTTCTGCTCATCACAGTTGTGACGAATATCAGTTTAAGCTGCTATAGACTTCCTGTCAGCAGTCTGGTCATTCTCCTCTGATCTCTCTCATTAATAAGGTGGTTTGGTTTAGCCTGCAGAAACTCCACTCACAGGATATTTTTTGGTTTCTGTTCATTATGTGAAGACTTTAAAAAAAATGAAAATCCCAGTAGATCAGCAGTTTCTGAAATATTCTAATATTCATGAAACAGAGATTAGTTTTTTCCCATTTTGATGTTTGATGTGAACATTAACTGAAATTCTTGACATGAATATGCATGATTTTATGCATTGTGAGGCTGACTAGATGACTGCATGAATGTGCAGGAGTACAAGTGTTCCTTATAAAGTGAGTGGTGAGTGTATTATTTAATGCTGGAAATATTTTATTCATCACTAACGATTTTGACCCTCATTGAGATATAATTTTGTCCAATCTCAGTATAGCCTTGAAAAAGCTATTAATTTTTTTTAATTGTAGCATAATTCATTTATTAGTTAATTTAATTATATTATGTCCTGATTCTTCTAGTACTCTCAGCAGCCATCATCAGTCACCCACAAGACCATGAAACTAGAAGAGTCTTGGAATTACTGGCCAAGCACTATAGAAGGTTTCCTAGCTGGTGGGATTTTATATTTACATTTCTGGCTTTTGGCAGACGCTCTTATCCAGAGCGACATACAAAAGTGCTTTAAGTCTCCATCAATGAATATATTAACACTGGTTCAATAGGTTACAGACTCAGGATACCATTAGCCTAAAAGTGAGTTGGTTTTTTAAACATATAACAAAACATAAAAACAGGGAAAAATAAGAGCTAGTTTAAGTGCTTCAGGAGAAGGTAGGTCTTCAGACATCGTTTGAAAACAGTCAGTGACTCGGCTGTGTGGACATCTAGAGGAAGTTCGTTCCACCACCACAGTGCCAGAACAGAGAAGAGTCTAGATGTATACCTACCTTTTACCCTGAGAGATGGTGGGACCAGTTGAGCAGTGCTAGTGGACCTGAGGGATCGAGGTGCAGTGCGAGGAGTAATAAGATCTTTGAGGTAAGATGGTGCTGGTCCATTCTTGGCTTTGTAGGCTTTCAGTGCTTTGAATCTGATGTGTGCAGCTACCGGAAGCCAGTGGAGGGAACGCAGCAGAGGGGTGGTGTGGAAGAACTTAGGCAGGTTGAAAACAAGCCATGCAGCACCATTTTGGATCATTTGAAGTGGACGAATTGCATTCAGAGGAAGACCTGCCAGTAAAGAGTTGCAGTAGTCCAGTCTCGAAATAACCAGAGACTGAGCAAACACTTGAGTAGCCTGTGTGGATAGGAATGGTCGAATCCTTCTGTTGTTGTACAGAAGAACCCGACATGAGCGTGTCACATTAGCAGCATGGGAGGAAAAGGACAGGTGATCGTCCATGATGCTTATATCAGATGACAAGGAGGAGATCCACACATGTGGAACGGGGAACCACATGTTCCATACAGACTTTCCAGTAGAAACCACAATGGTCTGTGCTTGGCCCTCTTTTTCTCCCCTTGTACCTGTTCATATACCATTGCTATGCTCATCCCCCCCCGGACAGTCATGTTTTGCCTCATATCTCAGTATGTTTGGCTGACATCTGAGAACCAGGTTCTTGTCATCTTTCCAGCAAACTCTGAAAAAAAAATCTGACAATAAACAAACCTTGGCATAGTTATGGAGATTCTGATACCTGACTGCTCAGTTTGCTAGCTTGTCTTCATGTAGGGTGTTCAAGATAAGGAGGATTCATACTCGAAGAAACAGAACAAATGCCTTTCAGTTATATTCCTTTTGAGCCTCAAGCACTGTTGAACCCACTGTCCCTCATGATACAAGGAAGCATTAATTCATATACTGGTGGAATGAATTTCCCTTGGCTTCCTAGACTATTTGTACTAGTTTCTCAATATGAAGACTATTTCTTATAAAGACTACAAAGCATTTGCATAAGTAACTTTGCATAACAGCATCTGGCAAATAATGTAATTGCTGCCAAAAGTATATATCCTATGGTCTGTGTTTGGGTGGAGTTCAGTGCATGTAGCGTGCAAGTGCTGTAAACACAGTCTAGGACTGGAGTTGAGAAATCCTGATTCATAGCATGCCATAAACATTTCCTGTTTGTTTCCTGTGTGCTTCACTCTTCCATCTAAAACTAGCTAAACTGTATATTAGGGGATTTTTTTGTTTATGTTTTATCTTATCTGTGTCATGTTATCCTAGTGTAGAGTTTAATACTCATTCACATTTGATGTTTGGCAACATGTTTCTAAGAAAACTGAAATTCTGAGTTGTCTTTCAAGATGGATCTGCTTACATAAATTTGTATTCCTATATTCTGACTCATGCTATAAAGATAATCATTGAATAATGGCTGGATAAAGGCATGTTTCCATCCTATTACCTCAGACACTACTTTAATACAGGATGCAAGCAGTGACAGCATGGCAGTACTGCCCAAATGTTTTGACATATTGTAGCTCACCAGGAACTTATAAAATTGTGACCGTGAGTCTGTGGCATAGCCTAGATTGCTGTCTACACTGTTTACCATAGCAGAAACTTTCCAGTTTCATATGTGGGGCATAATGTCTATCTTCTCATTGCATATGGAAAAGCACCACTTACTGTTTATTATGCAGAATAATCAGACACCACTGGGATACTGGTAGGGTGTATAAGGAGAGTGACAAAAATTGCACTGAATACAACCCAGTGATAATGATGATAAACGAGAAAAGAATCAAAGCTTCTCTGCAAGATTTATTTAGTGTACAGAATGATGAGTAGCTGGCCTTACAATTTTATTATTGTATTTTACTATACTTTCATAGTGCTATAGCCAAACATTAAAATCAGATGACAGGAATAATTGATTAAATGCTAAACATAATAAAGGTATGTACAATTTTAGCCTATAAGTAAAAAAATATATATATATTTATATATTTATTATACATTGATGACCTTTGTGTTTGAGATCCAAAGATGAATATGAGACAATAAATCAGCAGTTCAGTTTCCATTTCCATATTTTTCATTTACATTTGTGATAAACAGCTTAGTAAATGCAACCTTTTGTTTAAAGCAACCCATTTTTCAAGTGATCAAAATAGTTGGAACATGTGACTGACAGGTGCTTCTTATGTGAGGCCTGATAGATTGATGGTTTAAACAGATAATAGCTCTAAATATCTAGACATTGAACTGTTAACCCAGTTGAACATGCATTTCACCTCCTGAAGAGGAGAAATTTCACAAAACAAAAAACATTTGGAAGAAGCTGCAGAACACGCCTGGAAAAGCATCACAAAGAGAAATGCACTTAGTCACCCGGCTTGATACCGTTATTGCCAAGCAAGACATATGCAACTGAATATTAAGTGTTATTTACTTTACGCCTTTCTGTTTCGAGACCTCACCTAAAAATTGGGTGGGTTTCCATCAAAATCTTAAAAGTTTTGATCAATTTTGTCATATTCACGGAAAATATTAGGCAAAAATTCAGACTGTAAATTTTAAAACCAGCTTATTTTATAGATACTCCTAAACATAATAATATATCAGATCAGTGCTTAGAATGTTTACTGCCCTTTGAGAACCAAATTAATTTCACTAATTTCATCAAAATAGTTTGTGTACTATCACTTACCTACATGTTCCTTCAAACAGATATCAAAAGTAATTGAAACCTCTTCGAAAAATAAAAAATTATTCACTTAGTACTGGTTATGTACATAAGTTTAGCAGTTATTAAACTAGCAATTATCAAATCCCTGATTAAAGAAAAACCTGACCCCAACCCTTGTTGTGAAACTAGGGCAGTGTCAAACCTCACCTTATCACCAATACCCTAGAAAAGATTGTAGCACAGCAGTTACGCTCATACCTACATAGGAATAACATTCATGGAATGCATCAGTCAACCAGTTAGGTTCATCATTGTACAGAAGCAGCGCTGGTTAAAGTGGTAAATGACCTACTACTGGCCTCTTATCAGGGTTGTGTCTCCTGACTGGTGTTGCTTGATCTTAGTGGAGATTTTGACAGCAATTAATATTCTGTTCACCTTGATAAACTAGAAAATGTTATTGGAATTAAGTGAACAGCCCGCTCCTGGCTCGGGTCTGATTTGCCTGATGGTGATTAATTTGTAGATGTAAATGTTGAGTTCTCTTAGCAAGCAAAGATATGCTTCCTGTTCAACAAGGTTCTGTTATAGGCCCACTGTATTTATTTTTTATATATGCTACCTCTTGGGTAAAATTTTCGTAAACTTTGTAATAGTTTACACTGTTATGGTGGTCACACTCATCTGCATGTTTCAGCAAAGCCAGATGAGACACCAGCTTTATAAAATTGAGGAATGTGTAAAGGCTTATTAACTTCCTTCTAGTTAATTCTGACAAAACAGCAGTGCTTGTACTAGGAACATATGTTGCCAGAAGTAATCTTTAACACTGGGTTTAAATAACACTGTAGGCCTTTTTGTTGTTGTCAAGACCTTGGTATGATTATTGACAGTCTTTCTTTTCAACCATATGCAGATAATATCATTAAGATAGCCTCTGTTCATCTCAAAACTATTGCTACGACAAGAAATCTAATGTCACTACACAATGTAAAAAGTAGTTCTTTCTATTGTAACCTCTAGTTTGGATTATTGTCATTCTTTCCTGTCTGCATGTTCCAGTAGGAGCATAAACAAACTCCAGTTAGTCCAGAATGCAGCTGCTAGAGTCCTAACTAGAACCAGAATATGACTACATCACCCCAATCATATCCACACTGCACTGGCATTGATTTCACATTACGTATAAAATAAATGACATATAAAGCATTGAATGGCCTTGGACCATCGAACATATGTAAACTTCAATCAAAAGCCTACACTATTTGTTGGTTCCTTGAATTGTGAAGACTACTGCAGGGGGAAGGGCTTTCTCTTAGAAAGCCCCACAGAGACTCAGACACAGTATCAATGTTTAATTCTATGCTGAAAAATAGTTTACTCATGCCTTTTGTGAATAGATATTTCATAGGTAAAGGAGCAGAGTGTTTTGGTGAACCGGGATGTTTGGATGCTGTCACCCCCACGCATTCACATCAAACCACTCAGGTTTGATGACCGTGGAGTGGCTGGTTGCTTTATGTCCCAGGGCACCCTCATGTCTGTGTTACCTTCTGGCTCTCAATTTTAGCTGTCATAGCTAGTCTTGACAGTGTCCTTGTTGCACTCTGCACACAATGTACAATGTCCTTAACCATTATGCTGTCTGGACTTGCCTGATTCAGCCAGTCCTGGTTAGAGTTCTTATCATTGGCTGCTGAGGATGGCTCAACATGGACTACCTAAAGATCAGTAAAGATTACTATGAATATTTTATAAACCATGAATGTGGCTCTGGACTGCAATTGATACAAAAAGTTTTGGTACAATGGCTTACAAAATCAATTGCTATGATAGCTTTAGGGCTGCAATTGCCACAAACAGTTTTAACAATAACTTTAAAAAAAATAGACTAGAGATCTTAAAACTAAAATAAATTACCTGGTCTCAAAATTGCATTTTTGATCATACAGAACATAGTTATAGAAAGCAATCATCTATAATCGCAATTATAATCAGACGTCACCCAGCTGAGGATTGGTTCCCTTTTGAGTCTTAAGGAGGAAATTCATTAAAGAGTTTTTCCTTGCCATTGTCACCTCTGGCTTGTTCATTGGGGATACATTTATACATTAAAATTTAAATGTATATACTGAATTATATACTGGCAACCCTGTCATTAAATGTGCTGTCCTCTGCTCCTTTACTGAAATTATTCATAGAGGGAGCTTGGGGCAGCATGATCCTTGGCTCAAGGGGCCTTTTTCATTTGCTGAACTTGTCATTTTTGTCAACTAGGTGCAATAAATGTGTCAGGGATGCACTGCCCTGTAAGTAAATTAATGGAATATTAGCTGTCAAACAGCAGCAAAAAATGTAACTGAAATTAGAGTGAGGTGTGAATGAGAACTTTATGAGGATTAACATTATTTGAATGGCTGATATGTATGGTGAGGCTCTGTCCTTAAGGATATACTGCTACTGATTCAGACAAAAATGATTGAAACCAGTCTAACAGTAATGACTGTACATATATACTAAGACAATTAGCAGTGCAAATTTAACAAGACAAAATAATAAAGGCATGGAAGCTTTCGAGATGCAAGGAATACAAGGAAAAATAGGCTAGTGCTTTCTTAATTAAGACAAGCCTCTTCATCTATACAAACTAGAATAAATCATCAAAGTAATATATGCATAGTTTTTCTATGGATAGCTAATGATATATGAATGAGAATAAAAAATAATCAAACAGACTCAATCTCTCGACTTATGGTCCATGTGTAGAAATGAATCATCGATGTCCATGTGAATGCAGTGCTTCCAGTCTTACAAAGCATGTAGGAGTAGATTTACTTCACAGAATATAAATGAATGGAATAAAAGCTATAAGGGCTCTTTGAGATGAATGTTGCTCACAAATGATAGTGGAGGGAAGGCGTGAGGCATGCAGTAAATTAGAGTATGTCTATAGAGGTATTTCCTGACAAACTCATGACTAACTCATCTAACAAAAACATCACCACACACACACACACACTCACACACACAGTTTGTATTTAATTGCCATCACACAGACTGAGTCACTGTTGCCCCCTCACACTGACTCATATTTCATGTAATATACTCATATTATATGACCAAAAATATGTGGACACCAGACCACTAAATATCCCGCCATTCCAAACCATGGGCATTAATAAGGAGTTGGTCCCCTAATAGCTTACCTATAGATTTCTGGAACATGGCTGTGTGGCTAGCTGTTTGGAGAAAAGCCTTAAATGGGTGTTGTGGTCAGTTGTCCACATATTTCTGGGCATACACTGTGTAACACTCACTATATCACATTTTAAAATAAGTGACTTTTTAGACTCAGCAACCTTGTCTTGCAGCAATTTATTTATGATTAAGGAAAGAAAACCTAATCTCAGTTGTACCTAATTAAGGGCCTGGAAAAAAACAGGCAGATTTCAATTAATTTTCTGTAAAATACTGGCAGCTGAAAGATCCTGAAGCTGAGCTGTGACCTTTAAAAACAGGTCAACCTACTTAAAGGTGCATCAGCATAATCACATGACTTAATTTCATAATCTGTTATAGAAGCTTGGTGAAGAGGTTATGTACGTTCATTCATTTATCTTCAGTAACCAGCCTTATTTCAGCCAGGGTCTGGGAACTTTCCTAAAACTAACACCCACACAACTTTTTGGGGGGGCTGAAAGATCTTAAAATTACAGTTTATGTAGACCTATCCATGATCTTCACAGTACTCTCTGGATACACACAGTGGGTAGTGTTTCTGCCTCACAGCTCTAGGGTCCCTGGTTCAATCTTGAGCTCAGGTTACTGTCTGTGTAGAGTGTCATGTTTTCCCTGTGTCCACATGTTGCTCTGAAAATGGACTGGAGTGCCACTCAGGGTCTGTTTCCATGATATACTCTGGATCATCTGTGACAATGACCATTCTTCTTCCTATTATTATTATTATTATTATTATTATTATTATTATTACTCATGCAGGGAACCAATATTGACTTTGGAGGTGATTTGTGTGGTTATCCCTTGGCTTTACTTACACAACTGTCAATATTTTCATTCAACATTCAATACATGGCTTTTTGAAATATGTTGGCAGGGGTTTTATCATATAACCTGGCTGTATATTTGTCACAAACAAAAGTCTGCTTTACACTGAGCAACATATAATAGGTGCTTAAAAAGCAGGGGAAAAAGAAGATGGTTAATATAAAATTCAGGAACTTCAGATGCCCAGATACAGTAGATATATTGGATTGAGGTGATGGAGTGTTACAACTAAGGCAGTATGCACATTCTATGTACAATGTGTGTTGTGTGTGAGGACCATTGTGGCTATTACATACTGAATATAATGAATGTAAATGCCATAAAAATGTGGAGCAAAACCAGCTTTCAGGGTTATGTAAATAAAAGAGTGCTGAAGAGGTTAAAGCTCAAGATATTGGCAGCTTTCTGAAGCAATGGTAACCTCAGCAGTGATGTGGATGACTAAATGGGAGTAAAGTCCATGTCAGATAATGTGATTAACATACACTGCAAAATGTTTATCAAGAATCTACTGCTAACAGTTACACTGCAAAATATGTGTTAACTCATATTCATAATTAAAAGTATAGGATATATGTTAATCCTGGTACCATCTATCCTGTACATTTTATCATTTTTCCTACTCTAACACACACACAAACTCAGGAACTAGTTTATTAGTAAGGAAACCACTAAAATATAAACAGTAAGGAAAACACTAAAATATAAATAGACAGGACAGGGGTCATTCCAGGGCCAGGATTAGGACTGGTTTCAGGGCTTGTGACATAGAAACAATTCCAGCAAATCCTGGGTGCAACTGCATTATTTACTAAAATGATAATGGCAATTTATTCCTTTGAATTTAACAATATGCATTACAAAAGAACCTACCACACCCGACTGAACTCCTAACAACCATTTTAGCTATTCATCAGCTTTGCTGATTGAGCTAAAATGCAGAGTCATCAATATGTTAGAATATTAAGATGCTTGTGATTTGACACCTCATTTAACTTGGGCTTCTAAAGCAATAAAACATTAAAACATTTTTATTTTTTGATACAGGTTTCATACAGATAGTACCACACAATAATTATGAATTACATAGGCTAGCTTTCTCTAACACATTCACTAGCCACCACTGTGGGGAAGCAGATCAGACCAGCAGGTAATGGAAAAGCAGCAAAACAGATGGCAAAGAATGCAGATAAATGCATGTTGATTTGCAAAGAACTCATTTCTACAATCAACTGCACAAGTCTATACTAGGACAGATTCTCTTAAATCTTCTTTAATGGACTGTTAACATTTTAATATCACATAGCATGAAGTGGAGATATGCGCATGAGATTCCACTCAGCTAGTTTAATCCGATCAGCTCAAAAACAGGCTGATCTACACTTGTTTTCATGTGGCTTGGAATTTATCATCATTAGAAAACATGACTAGTCGACTACATTTTTAATTGGTAAGTAAAAATTAGTAGTTGTGCAACCCCTAACAAAATGTTCATTGGATATTGCTACTATGTGAAAAACACTAACCATTTAATAATTAAAAAACATAATGCAGCCGTAAAATTAACGTGTCTTCACAGCACATTTGATTTGTATTTAGAGATACTCTAAATGTAACTGATGAAAGTGTGTCTAAATACACTACATGCAGGTCAGCCACAGCAGTACAACCCCTAGCCCAAGCAAAATATAACAGTGACTTCTTTTATAGGGTGACACTACTTTTCTTCAAAAAGAATGGCTGGTTTTATTTTTTTTTTTAACTATGAATTTGTCAGTTTGTTGCTTTCTTTCATATTAATGTGACTGTGTTGAACAAAATATGCAACTGAAATAAATAAGCTAATTAAACTAGATATTGTTATTTGTATAAAAGTATAGAAGTTCATTACCAAGCTGATCAGATGCAATTTGCATCGGCGAGCCTTATACTCATAGAGCACTTTATTAGGAACATTTGTACTACTGCTCATTCATGAAATTATCCAGTCATCCATTCACCTGGACAAAATGCAATGCATAGAATCATGAAGATGCAGGCCAATAGCTTTGAGTAATAGTCACAACAACCCTCAAAATGAGGAATGCGTGATCTCAGTGATTTTGAGGGTGAATGTTGGTGTCAGCAGGCTGGATTAAGTAGTTCTATTACTTTTTATATATTACTGCTGAACTCCTAGGATTCACAAAACAGTCTCTACAGTTTACTCCGAATGGTGCAATAAAGACAACATTCAGTGAGCTGCAGTTCTATGGACTGAAACACCTTGCTGATTGAAGAGGTCAGTGGAGAATGGCCAGATTGGTTTGAGCTGACAGAAATCAACAGTAACTCAGATAATCCCTCTTTTGTGGTGAGCAGAAAAGCATCTCAGAATACACAAGAAGATAAACCTTAAGGCTAAGGAGCTACAACAGCAGAACACATTGTGTTCCACTTCTGTCAGTCAAGAACAGAAAGCTGAGGCTGCAGGAGGTAGGAACAGGCTCACCAAAACCAGACAGATAAAGACTGGGAAAATATAGCCTGACCTGATGAGTGTGGATTTCTGCTGAAGCACAGAGATAGTGAGGTCAGAATTTGACACTAACAGCATGAATCCATTGACCAAACCTTCCTTATGTCAACAGCCCAAGCTGGTATAGGTGGAGTAATGTGTAGGGAATGTTTCCTGCTAAATCACTTGAAAGCCACAGGGTATTTGAGCATTTTCACTGACCATGTTCATCCCATCTTCCAATGGCCAAAAAAATGTCTCAAACTGTCTCATCATTTCATGAAGGCAATTTTCTCACTGGTTTTCCCTACTTCAGGGATGTGGTAGAATGTGAGATTCACAGCTTGTGCAACTGCAGGAATCTGCAGGAATTGTGATGCAAACATCAACTTAGATAAGAAATCTATGAATCTAAAAATCGTGTGGAATCCATACCACGAAGAATTGAGGGGCAAAGTGTAGCATTACCTAATATTAGTAAAGTGTTCATAATAAAGTGCTCAATGAGTGTAACGTTTTGATAAATGAGGCCCAATGAAAAACTTTCTTCACTAACTTACAAGCCACTGAACTGGATATAAAACTGATTTTGAAAGTAATCTCTTTGCCAATAGCTTATTGGTTGTGGCACTAAAACTTTAAGTAATGACCTCACGACAACTTGGGGAGAAAACTTCTCGGGTTGCTTTAGAAGAAAAGAAAGAACTGTGATAAGTAATTTAATGAATAATTCATTGGAAGATTAAATTCAAATAAAGTCTCATAGGTTAAAGCTGACTCGTCACTGAATATTTACTTTCATTCTTTAGAAATTCTGTTTACAGCGAAAGGTTAGTCTACATCCCCAATTCTGAAACAGAGACTTCCACATTTTACATCATTTATGGTTTGGTTGCCACCACAGTTCTCATATGTGCTTCATTTTCTGGACAGACGAATCAGCATGTTCCCACGGACAAAGTGGCTGCTTCATTTGTTGCTGCAAACAGGACAACACAAACTGACCATTTTGAGCCTTTGCAAATGGACAGGAGTTCCTAAAATTAGTCCTTCAAAATTGGTGCTTGGTAATTTATCATCAATAAACAGCTCAGGGTTGATAAACTGATCAAGAACAATTTAGAAATGTCTTCTAAATCATCATCAATACACAATACAAAACCATGAAAGTATAAATAGACAAGTGAATAATCTTGCCAAAATGAACCAGAAAAATAACATCCTGTTCCCTTATGGTCAAATTACACTGAAAGTGTTTGGATCAGTTTTAAGTGATCATGTCCAAATACACACACTCCTGGATATTATTTAACAGGTTCCTGCAGAGATGAACACAGTTGGATAGAAACACTGAGATTTAGTTATTGGTCAAGAATCCATGGCCTTGCTGCTGGACTCGGTGCTTTGCTCAGTGCTGCTGCCCTTCGAGGCTGAAGCTTCGTCAGTCTTGGGCCGCTTGGATTCGGGAGGCTTGCACACTGGATCGTTAGAAGGAGACGGTCTCTCTGGGGAAAAAAAATAAAAATAATCAAAAGCTTTTTTTTTTACTTGAATACTCAGTAATGAATAATAATATACAAGTTCATCATAATTCATAATCAACATTATGCTTTGTTGTAAAGCACATAAAGTCAAATACAAATAAACACCTGAGCCATTACAGCATACAGCAACCATTCTGAAAGAGACTCATCACTACTGACCATGTTTGGCTTTTTCAGTCGAAGATGGGATGACAGAGTTCTGAGAGGGAGCTGGAGATCTGGGGTTAAGTGGTATCAGAGAAATTCGCCTGTGTGAGCAAGAGAGAGAAGATTTCAGTTCATTTCGGTTTAATCTTTCACTTAGCCTGCTTCTTCACATCTATGTACAGACTTTTTGTCCAAGAATGCATTTTAACTACTCATTATACATTTAGGGTTTTTTTTGTAATTTGTTTACAAAGGCCCTTATTCCAGTGTTTGTGACATTTTATTTAGCAAGTATTTAGTGAGAATGGCATTAAATAATATAAGCAAAAGCAAAAATACTAAAAAAAAAAAACAAATAATCAGCCAGACTGCATAGGAAATCAATTCTGATACACAAACACTGTTACACAGTCAAAACTAAAGTTGTTAAGTGTCTAATTTAAGATTTTTTTTAGGTAAATAAAAATCTAAAAAGCATCTAACTAGCCTACATAACAGGGTAAAGAGGAAGTGCCCTTTAACTATGCAGGACCTCAAAAAGAGGAACTGTATATAATATCTTCCCAAATTACATTAACACCTGCACATGGCAAAAGCACAGTATGTAGTAACAACTACAGACTATCACCAGCATAAAATCCTACACCCATCATGATGTGCCAAAACAGCAGTGCCATTTATAGCCACCAGCAATATGCATGTCTAAAACACATTCTGGCAAAGAAAGATATTTATTGAACAAATCTTATATACATACAAATCCATTTGGAATTATATTGTAATCTACACCAATTCCAACACAGTCTAATAGATACACCTACAAAAGAAAAAAAGAAATTGAGCTAAATGCTCCAAGTTAGTGATTCAAGCTTCAAGAAGTTAACTATCACTGTATGATCTAGAAAACATAAGAATTTCAGTTTGTGAGAGCTCAGTGTGGGCTGAGCCACATGTATGATGATCTAGCCACCTGACCACCACAACCATACTTGGGCCTTCTGAAAATTGCTGCAGCAATTCTGTAAACACACGATGGTACAGAATATCTTTGTATGCATTAAGATTTCCTTTTACTGGATCTAAGAGGCCCAAACATGTTCCAGCAAGTGAGGTCCAAGAAGACATGATTTGCCAGGTTTGGAGTGGAAAAACTCGAGTGTCCTGCACAGAGCCTTGACCTCAACCCCACTGAACACCTCTGGGATGAACTAGAACACCGTTTAAACCCCAGCATCAGTGTCTGATCTCACTATTGCTCTTGTAGCTAAATAAGCACAAATCCCCACAACCACTCTCCGATATCTAGCAGAATTACTTCTCAAATGAATGGAGGCTGTTATAACAGCGATATTTGCATGTTGACAAATTTCTGTACGGCTAAAATGTGGTGTTGTTACTTACCTGGCTACATGCACCAGTTATTTTAATTTCTTCTTAAATATACATATGCCATGCGTCACTGCATACAGCTTTTGTTAATGTATTAATAATAATTTAATTAATAGATAGTATAAATTATGTGTCATGTGAATTTATTTGTAATTACTTATTTTTTAGTTAAAAAAAAATCACAATTTCTTCAATACCTTCTAGGTCATGTGACCCAAAACAATCTAATTGGAAACCCCCACGAGGTACACCTCATTATCCCAAAATATGTTTTCACTGATTTTTATTTGTCGACGGTCCCTAAAATACCGCTTCCAAACGTCTAATGTCCGAATATAAAACTAACTTCACCGCAGTTGAGATGCTGAAGTATGGAACTTGTAGTGTTGTGGTACACCAGTTCAGTCTTACAGTAATCACACTGTACAGAGTTTTAGTTTGAAATGATCACAAACTTTGAAAACTTTCCGCCATTTTCTTTGGCCTGAATCTTCTCTGTATGTAGTTACAGTAAATGGACTAAATGAAGCTTTGAGGCAACTAATTTGCCTTGATGATTTTTTGTATTCGAATTACTCGAGTTACTCGAGGAATCGTTTGAGCCCTACACCTATCAAAGACTAGAAGAACCATAAGAACCCGACAGGGTTGCCCAATATAGGGTGGCAAAAGTAAAAGAGTAGAACATAAGGATAAATACAAACATTATCTACCACTTATGCATATTTATTAAACACTTGTGTCATGCTTGTTGGTGCTGTAACCCTCATTTAAAAAAATGCATATCACAAGCTGAAAAGTTACATTTTTAACTTGTTACATAAAATTTACTATAATGATGTAAGCCATCATAACTATGACGACTCATGAACTTGACTCGTGTAAAAAAATAAAATCAATTGATTAGAAGAACTTCAAATTTAAGAAGGTCTCAGAGTCACTTTCTTACCTAGGAGTGGGTCCTTTAGGTGCTGTGGAGTTTCTGGCACTGATGGGAGCAAGTGGGGTGCTTGAGGTAGTTTGGGTAGTTTTGGGGGTAAGTGGTCCCCGGCTAGCCAGAGGAGTGGAAGGAGCAGATTTGGGCATACTGGGACTGCTGGTGGGAGGTTCAGTGGATGTGACAGGAGATTTTGGGGTGCTGGGTTTGCTCCATCCCTCCAGTGTGTTGAGGGTAATACGCCTGGGCTGTGATTTGGCCTTCAAGCCCTGAGGCGTTCTCTTCTCTTCAGAGGTAGCTGATGATGTTTCTTTCTCTTGTGTGACAGGTGAAGGGTTGGTGCGGGGCACGGGTGATGCAGTTCTTCCACTACCTGATGTTCTCTTGCCTTTTTTCTCACTGGCAGTGAGCGGGGTGATGATGTCCAGCTGTGGTCGCTCCTTCAGAGGCGTGCCAAGCTCCAGCTCATCAAAGGACACAAAAGAGCAATAGCCATCCGTAGAGGACACAGCCAGGAATGAGCCATCACAGGACCTGATGTCATAAGATTAGCAAATGGAATTAACCAATGTGTACTACATCAACCATACATTACTACATTAACCATAACTGCATTACATCAGATTTCGCATAACATCAGAAACGTCTGATCAAAGTCAGAATCATTCATTGTTAATATTGTAAAAATGATAGTCTCCTAAAGTGGAGGCAGTAAAACCATTATAGTTGTAAATCCTATTAACTACAAATAAGTGTAAAAAAAAAAAAAAATCATATTGGTATTCTTTTGGAAATATAACTGGTTATGGCATCAAATGTCTTTGTCTTATTCGACACAACTGTGCTACAACTACAAGCAAGGATAAAGCACACAGCCAGTCACATACCCAAATTTAGCAAGTTTGCTTTGATTATGTTAAAATGCCTATAGCATGATGAAGTGCCAATCACACAGCTAGAGAAATCACCTATAACATCTGCTAAAGATACTTTAAGTATTCGGACATACACTATATTGCCAAAAGTATTCGCTCACCTGCCTTGACTCGCATATGAACTTAAGTGACATCCCATTCCTAATCCATAGGGTTCAATATGACGTCGGTCCACCCTTTGCAGCTATAACAGCTTCAACTCTTCTGGGAAGGCTGTCCACAAGGTTTAGGAGTGTGTTTATGGGAATTTTTGACCATTCTTCCAGAAGCGCATTTGTGAGGTCACACAATGATGTTGGACGAGAAGGCCTGGCTCTCAGTCTCCGCTCTAATTCATCCCAAAGGTGTTCTATGGGGTTGAGGTCAGGACTCTGTGCAGGCCAGTCAAGTTCATCCACACCAGACTCTGTCATCCATGTCTTTATGGACCTTGCTTTGTGCACTGGTGCACAGTCATGTTGGAAGAGGAAGGGGCCAGCTCCAAACTGTTCCCACAAAAGTTGGGAGCATGGAATTGTCCAAAATGTCTTGGTATGCTAAAGCATTCAGAGTTCCTTTCACTGGAACTAAGGGGCCAAGCCCAGCTCCTGAAAAACAACCCCACACCATAATCCCCCTCCACCAAACTTTACACTTGGCACAATGCAGTCAGACAAGTACCGTTCTCCTGGCAACCGCCAAACCCAGACTTGTCCATCAGATTGCCAGATGGAGAAGCGCGATTCGTCACTCCAGAGAACGCGTCTCCACTGCTCTAGAGTCCAGTGGCGGCGTGCTTTACACCACTGCATCCGACGCTTTGCATTGCACTTGGTGATGTATGGCTTGGATGCAGCTGCTTGGCCATGGAAACCCATTCCATGAAGCTCTCTGCGCACTGTTCTTGAGCTACATGAAGTTTGGAGGTCTGTAGCGATTGACTCTGCAGAAAGTTGGCAACCTCTTCGCACTATGCACCTCAGCATCCGCTGACCCCGCTCCGTCAGTTTACATGACCTACCACTTCGTGGCTGAGTTGCTGTCATTCCCAAACACTTCCACGTTCTTATAATACAGCTGACAGTTGACTGTGGAATATTTAGGAGCGAGGAAATTTCACGACTGGATTTGTTGCACAGGTGGCATCCTATCACAGTTCCACGCTGGAATTCACTGAGCTCCTGAGAGCGACCCATTCTTTCACAAATGTTTGTAAAAACAGTCTGCATGCCTAGGTGCTTGATTTTATACACCTGTGGCCATGGAAGTGATTGGAACGCCTGATTCTGATTATTTGGATGGGTGAGCGAATACTTCTGGCAATATAGTGTATAAAAATCCACTAATATAATGTAGCATTATCATTTTTTAAAACATGAAGTAAATCTGGATTAAAAAGCATTAAAATGTAACCAAACTAGAAAAAGATTAGAAATATGACACATTTACCAAGATAATATAATGCTGACTGCTATAATAATTCAGTGTATTACTGAGAGCTGCCGACTTGCTGATTACAAAAGTATTATGTATTAAAATGTGCTTGGCTCTCACCAGGTGAGGTCACTCAGGGTGTGGTAGTGGATATTGGACAGATAAGCAAATGGCAATGTCTGCTGGGTGTCGTAAAAAAAGATGGAGTCTTCAGATGCCACAGCAAACACCAAGCGATAAGGCAGCTGGAACGTGTTGGGCAGTGGCTGCACCGATCCATCTGATAGAAAAGCAGAAGACAAAAAGCGAAGATTTAAATAATTTTTTAAAATGTTAGCAAATAAAACTTCCTCAAACTGAGGAAAAATGAGTACCAAACTACTTGTTGGGGAGGTGACTCACCTTCAAGCTTCTTGGTTCTAAGCTCAAAGTACACAGGGCAACATCGCACAGCAAGAGTGGCTTTGGCAGGACAAGGGAGATGAGCTACGGGTCTGATACAAAACACACACAGACATTATAAATGCCCAGGGTTTACTACAGCATTAAAAAAAAAAAACAGTACAGTAGCAAAATAGATAATATATAAATATTAAACCGGTCTGCAACATGGCAGCTAATATGGAACAATAAAGTACTACAACAAAAGTAGACAAATAATACCACTACACCACCTTTTGAAGCTCTTCCTGGAGAAGACATAGGTGGTATTTGTCACGTTCTCTCCTGTCTCCACACAACCAGCTGAGAATACACAAAAAACTGCATTATACCACAACCCCACCTTCTCAAGTGAAATGAAGATGTACCCTTCTCATCAGTGGCGCAATAGAAGCATACCAGGAGCCAGGAGGAAGGAGCCGTCAGGTGTAAAGGTGAGGCGTCTGAAGAAGGAGCGCATACCGTCATCGTGAAACATCCTGAAGTTCTTTACCTGTGGATGTGTGATCGTCAAGGCTTGCGGTCAGATATGTTCTTGGACCTAAAAGTCTTCAATTTCCTCATGTGCTAACTAATAATGCAGCTTAAAAATAGACAAAAGGGACTAGACCATTTCTCTCTCTCTCTCACACACACACACTTCTGGTATAATAGATGTTAGAATAAATAAACATTCGGACTATTTTTAGTCACAATGTTACTTTTGAAAGGACTTCATCACATGTTTATTTTCACTGTGTGCTACAAATTCAATTCATTTTATAGTTTTGTGTGTGTTGTATCTTGTAAGCTGCTGTAACACTATAAACTATAACACTGTAAATCTATCAACTGAATATTTAAATTCTAATCACACAATATTTTACAAATCCCAAATCCTTTATATATGGGATATATAAGAAGTTGACCTAGTTTATCATGTTTGTCAAACTTTAGCATGCAACCATACAGTGGTTAACTTTAATTTAAAAAATATATATATATAAAAATTTTATATAAAAAAATCAAATCCGCTCACAGAAAGAGAACTACTAATTTATCAAATTTAATTAATTTAACTAATTTAATTTATTTATTAATTTTATAATGTTTTTAGACCAGTGTTTTCAGCTACCTTGAACAGAAGTTCTCCTCCCTAATGCAGGTTAGTTATAAACAGTATGAAGTATACTTCCTGAAATATTTACTGTTTTTGTTTATTAATAAATAAAATTTTCAACAAGAAATCATATGTAAATTGTTGCCTATACACCCAATCACCTTGGCTATGTGGGAAACACTGCAAATCAAATAAAAATATGCAAGTGTAACTACAGACAGGACCTGGCAATCTTCCCTAATTATAAACGCTCTTAAAAACAGCAGGTCAATGCAGGAGGTCAACATTTGGCACAGTTACTTAGGGAGTCCTACTGTTACTTAAAAAAAGCACAGAGATGCAGGGATGAGGGACAGAATAAACTGTTCATAATAATCAGTCACACTGACCTCTCCCTCTCCAGCAGGGCTTGATGTCATCTTACTCACACTGTAGGCCTTTTTCTTTGTGTGTGTGCTGTACACACGCATAACCCTGAAAGACATGCACATTTATTACACAAAATAATAAGAGAAAGAAACTCACACAGCCCTAACCCTGAATAAGGTGATAAATTTCTGGTGATGCTTTTAATACACACATACATACATTACCTGTCGCAGCTAAGTGTGCTAATATATTGACCTAGTGGGTCCCAAGATACACCCTGCACATAGCTCTTATGGTCGTTAAAGATGCATATCTTCTGACCTGCATGAAGCAAACAACACACGAGTGAGCAAAACAGCACTGCATAATTAAACTAAACATAAAGCTTGCAAACATACAGTGCATATCATTACCCTTCTGTATATCCCACATGATGGCAGTGTTGTCCACAGAGCCAGAAACCAGGAAATTCCCATCGCTTGTCCATGACAAGTCATACACATCCTCAATGTGCCCCCTGAACAGTAAGGATTAATTAAGTCTAAGTAGTTACTTTAAAAACAGCTTAAATGAATAAATAATTAAAAAAGCACTCCGATATAAAGAAAACTAAAAGGTAGATGTTTTAAAAGTCTGTAACAGAGAGAGAGAGAGAGAGAGAGAGAGAGAGAGAGAGAGAGAGAGAGAGAGAGATGACCTGAGAGTCTTGACTACGTTCCAGCTTTCCTTGTTCAGCTGAGCATCCTCCTCCTCCTGGAAAGTTGGGGCTTGCTCAACCTCTTTATTATCATTAATCTTCCACAGTAAGATGGCTGCATCTGAAAACATACACAAACCAAGGTGAAACCATTGCAAACAGACCATTAATACTATGTAGCAATGCCAATCTTTTTTATGAAATGGAATTATATTCCCACACCATTTGCTGATTGTGGACAAGTGGGACGCACATCACACATTATTTTCAATTAAGCTTTATCTAACTCATTTTTCTTATTCTTCTATTTGATCTTTGGTCAGTGGAGATTCAGATGTATTAGGTATACTTAGATATACTGAGTAAATATCATAAATTAAAAATTAGGAATGCAAGTAAAATGAAGACATTATTTGAAATGAACAGATAAAAAATAATAAGGCACACATCTTTTTGGACATTCCAGGACGTTTCACCAGAAACCTGGTTCAGAGTACAGGTATGCATCAAGACTCAGATCGCTGCAGGGTTTTTTTTTAAGCTTCAGATATGAAGCTTGTGTGCCAAAGACCACAATCATCAACATGAATGAATGTGTGGCACTGTACGATGTATTTACTGTCTTCATTAATTTATACTTAGTAACTGCCCACTAGTTTGTTTACATTTTAGGAAATAAAATTAACTAGAAGAAAACCCTTCCAGTTTAGGCCACACCCACGTTAGGCTGAAATCTAAATACAGATATGTGCAGCAAAAAAACAAACAAAAAAAAAACAAAAAACAAAAGAAGAAAAAGCCAAACCCAATTCTTCATGTCTAGTTTAGCTTCAGGTATTACGTTTATTAGGTTTAGTTATACTGATACACAAATACAGATGGCATGTTAAGCTACAAATGAAATCTGGTATTCCTTTCCTGCCAGACTAATTATTACAACTGTAAAGGTGCAAGGTGGAACAAGAAAGATTCCTGTGTGACACTCACCATCTCCTCCAGAGGCCAGCAGCTCTCCGGTGGGAGAAAAGCGTACTACATTCACTGCTTTTGTATGTCTCGCCAAATTTGATAGGAACTCCACTACAGCCTTTCCGTCTGGCCCCCTGTCAACACGCCACAGCTACACCAATGGAGAAGAAAAAGATGATGAAGTAAACTCTTACTTCAAGTTACTTATGCATTTTAAGCCAATTTACTTATTTGACACTCCAAACATTCCCAGATGGTGGAACGAATCACACATTAAAACTTTATTTCAAAACCAGAATACACTTAAAAGACTGGGAGTCTTTCATAAGTTCTTAACTGGACATATTAATTCCAGCTGTTATCAAAAAGACAGAAGTTATTGCCAAAATGAAGGAGGGAAAGTAATTTACAGCTTTTAAATCAGTTCATTTCTGGAGTGTTCCATTTAAATGACAGCATTAGACCATTTACAGCAAAATATAGCATTAATATTTGCAGTAACAGAACTCACACCAAGAAAATTCACTTAGTTTATCACATCACACTCAAATATAAAAGGCCGCTAGGATTAGAGTTTGACATGACACAGCTGTGCTCTTGTGTAAAATGAGCTTCAGACGTGCAATAAACTCAAAAAACTGAAGTTCTCACCCCCAGACAGGAATTAAAAGATTCTGTGACATTTATCTGCGTCCATAGAATTCAGGTTATAATATTCTAACGTGTGGTGCGTACTGGCAAAGACAGCATGTGAAGAATATTAGGGAAGCTCACTCACGCGCACTGTGGTGTCCACTCCAGCTGTGGCCAGGCGGTGAATTTTGCTTTCGGCGTTATGTTGAAAATCCAGACTGTATACTGGCTCCTTGTTGTGCCAGGCAATTTCACATGTAACCACCTTCATCTTGTTCCTAACAGAAAAGAAAGAACCTGCAGAAAAGACAGGATGTCAGTGAAGATGAAACAGTAATGTCAGACCGTAATGCTTAAAAGGAATTGCTTCATTTCAGTCCCTCCATGAATTTGCTGGTTTTTTGTGACTGTTGCAGCCAATAATGTTTGATTTTGCAGCGTCTCTCTTCAAAATCTGCAATACAACTTTTTTTTTTTTTTTGCTTTCTTGCAAAAAACTACTTGAATTAGCAAAACTGCAAGCACACAATTCTTCACCTATACGTAAATTACTATATGTAATTACATAGCTGTACTTATGTATAATGCACGTAAATTGAAGAGGGCTTTCACAAAACACTGTGGAAAACTGCAGTGAAAGTATTGGAAAGCTGACTGCACCCCAGGCCTCTTCACTGCAACTCACCTTAATGCCTCAATGATCACAAATCCCCACTCCAAAACCTATGGCAATCCCCGATGCCACGCTATATGGCTATGATGGTTAAGCTGTCTACATACTTTTTTGCGATATGGCATATTTAATATTTTATCTCAATGTTTTATTATTTACCGATAGTTACATCAAATTGCTATGAACAAATGTTTATAAGACACATTAGTATTCAGAACACTTGCCCATGAGACATGTGGTGTATGTCAAATATCTTCCAACCCTAACTGGAAACAAACCAGTTGCTTAAAAAAGGAGGAATGAGTATGATTGAATTGTATAACAAAGTAATCTTATCGCTTCTATTGACCAATGAGTTCCCATTAACCAATCACTGATCACTATTAGTCCCAACAACCAATCAGTGTTTGCCCCACCTGGCCAATTTGTTGTTCTTTTATAAACCCCTTCTTGATTATGCATCAAGTAAAAAAAAAAAAACCAAAGTTATAATCTACCATTTTTTTGTTCTGATTTAAATCTGATAAAAATCCTTAACAAGCTCCGCCTTCTGAGGGTGAAAATAAGGATGAAAATACAACAAATACGCAAATAGCCTCTGGCGCCACCTAGCGTCATTGAGAGGATGTACTAGTTTCTTTCCCATCAGGAAAAGGTCGACAACGCTGGACATGCATGTAGGCTTGTAGAGAAACAGAGAGAAATGAAAACAGTTTTTAAAGACATGTCATTAGAATTATTTAGATAAGCTTTAGCATACATCTTTAATTCGAAGCATGTGGATGTCAAAGCATCATAACATGAAATTAAAACTAAAAACACGGTCTATAGAACATTAGCTAAATATAACAAGAAATAAAAAAAACAACAATTAAACAGCAACAGAACTAAGGACAAAGACCAAACGTGAACTAAACAATGCAAGGTCACAATTCTCCATGTTTGATTATTTGTATAAACAAAGACCGGCTGCCGTGATGTTCACATGAGGTTCACATGAGGTACACCAAACTATTTCAGCGACCTAAGTGTATCTTTGTGAATGATTATTTTTTTAAATGCTTTGGGACTTTGAGAAGTTCTCCACAAAGACAGAAAACTGTGGAATCTGTCCTCCTGTTATGAGGGTTAATAAAAATCCGACTAGGCCTGGGTTTAACCCTTAGTGCCTTAGCGAACATCACTGTTCACTAAACTTCTCACTCTATAAAAACAACGCTTTGACCAGGTTTAATGATGCGGAATCATTCCAGCTAAAAGTGAGAAACACTCACTACGAATATTGAACGTAAATAAATGTTATTTACCGCACAGATTAACAGAATAACAATCAAGTCCGTGTCAAAAAAAAGTCTCCCGCTTTCTTCAGACTTACTTCCACCAAAACACCGCTTTTCCCGCGCGGGTTTATACATTACATTACTATTTCCGCTTTTACTGGGATGCCAGATCGCGACTTTTAAAACACGAATTTTTCGTTATGCACTTTGGAGCAAACAATACGGGAGGAATAAGACTCCGCCCCCCAATAGACTATTCTAGTCATATACATATTAGCTGAAACACAGGCCTTAAATACATCATCTAGCTAAAAGGTCCCGGAGACCTGACCTTCTCACCCATATTATGGCTTTTACCCAATCTGTTACCACATATTAGATTGTGGTTACACACAATTAGTAATGTAAGATTAGATTACACACAATTGTCCAATTGTCTAAAAAAAAAGTTTCTTCTGCGCTGTAGCTGGAACTTAGAGGCCCAGCAGGACAATGCCTCTGTGCACAAAGCATCTATCAAAAATCACAGATCAGTGTGATGCTTCAGATTCGTTTTGCAATGACACTATACAATAGTTCACCTCTGTGTGACAGGTGATAACACTGATAAATACTGATATAAATATGGTTAAATCCACTGCATTGCTACGTTTAATTTAATGTATTGCATTCTATATTTAAGGTTTCTCTTATATGTATGTATAATATTTTACATTTTGTATTTTGTGTGTTGTATCTTGTAACTGTCTAAGCTATCTAAGCTGCTGCCCTCACGGGATCAATAAAGTCTATCTATCTATCTATCTATCTATCTATCTATCTATCTATCTATCTATCTATCTATCTATCTATCTATCTATCTATCTATCTATCTATCTATCTATCTATCTATCTATCTATCTATCTGCTCAGGTGTTTACAAAATTTTGCCAATCTAGTGAAGCACACTATTTAGTACCCTATTTGTATAATGTATTGTTTCCACCAGCTGAACAGAAAATTATTCCAAAGTCAGTGTAATGATTTATGGATTCTGTTTGAGATTTGTTGCCCTTTTGCTGATGCCACTAGCATTTAGAGATGACAGCAGAACACACTCTCATTTCTAGACATTTGTTGTATTTTAATAGTTTTTGATGTTTTGAGTTTTTGATGTTCATCATTGATTACTTTTCGGTTTGCTCTTCCAGGATTCTCTTTAAACAAAGTTTGTCATGAGGAAATGTGTCGTTATTCACATAATTATTCTTCATAAATTTACATGTTCCCAAACTGTAGACATAAGTTATCTACGTCTTAATTCGTACAGGCTGCATGAATCTACTGTCTGTGCCAGAAGGAAAGCAGCTGCAGCCTTGTTTCGTCGATCCTGTGTAATATTCTTAACTGTTGGTGGTGATATTGCACATGCCCATAAAAGTTCACCTTTACATATTAAAAATAAATAAGTTCATATAGAGCACAAAATTGAAACTTTTTTATTGATCTTTTTAATCTTTGAAAGACAGGATATGCTTCCAGTCGATTTATACCCAACTTCTTAATGTGTCTCATCAATGATGAATTTCACTTTCAATTTTTTCCTCTGCGAGTCATGCAAACTCATCATGGCTTCATGCAAAAGCCTCATTTACACGTCTACCTTACATCTTATTTGCATTTTTTGCCATTCGCAAACTACTTGAAAAACAACATGTTGACTTCCTTTTGAATCTAGAGAGGTTGTGACCTGTTTAGCTGAAATCTGTTTGTTCTTGTAATATCCATGAGGATGTTCTAAAGAAAATCGTGTTTTGAGCGGATCTGGCAACGCTTTCGACGCGGGGAAAGCGTCCCTCCCTACAAGGGGAGGAAAAAACCACCTTACTCGTGCTGAAAGGGTGCCGCAAAAATGTTAGTAAAATACACAGCTTGCAAAACCAAGACGATACTTTTCTGGGAATTAGTTTAACAGTAATAAATTAACGACGTTATTTAAAGTATATATAAAAAACGTACGACAAATTTCATATATTTTTAACGTCCCCCACAAAATGGTTTTCCCCAAGTGATGAAAGACAGAAATACCATCAATATATCAATATCTTAGTTTCTTGAAATTTATTACAGTTGTTGCTTTTTTTTTTTTAACTTTTATTAAAACTTCTTTTTAATTAATTGCACCTTCATGATAACAGCATTCAAAATGAAGTTTCACTTTACCTTATTAACAGATCTTTCATGGTCATACAAAAAGCAAACAAAAAATCTCATAAATGTTTTTCTCTTCTTTGCAGGTAATGTCATTTACACAGTTTATCTCTGAATAAATATCTACAACTTGCACGCACACACATTATTGCTCTTTATTTTTAATGTTTGTAAATTAGGGTCTTAACATGTCAGTATATCATTGTATTTTCACTATATGGCCAAAAGTTTATCACACCTATATGTGTTGTAGAACATCACATTCCAGATTTATTATCCTTTGTGGTTAACTTCAATCTTCTGAAAAGACTTTAACCTAGATCACTAGAAGCTGGAGCATGGCTGGGAGGATTTGAGATCATTCAGTTACAAGAGTAATAGGCGCTGATGTTGGGTGAGGAGGTCTGTGGTGCAAGATGCAAAACACGTCTTTATGAACCTATCCTTGTGCACCCAACTCCTTAGTTCCATTGAAAGGAAACTGTAATGCTATAGCATACTAAGACATTCCTAACAATTTAGTGCTTTCAACTTTGTGACATCAGTTAGGGGAACAACCACATATGGGTCTGATACTTGGTGTCCACATACTTTTGCCCACATAGTGTAATTTTTTTGTAATACAAATAGCAAAAGATAGAATAGATGGCAAAATATGCTTTGTACACACTATATTCCAACGATGATCAGAAGTTGAAAAGTTGAAAAGAAGCAAGCGACATCCACAGTTGCATGTGTCTCACTACATTTGGCCTGCAGAGACCTGCAGAAAAACTCATTATATGAAGTAATACCCTGACTTCTTATTTAAATATTTAAAGATGTAGATGTTGTGAATATACCAACTGACTTTCCAAATCTTTCATATGACTTTCCATCAGTCTTTCATAAACATCAGTTGTTGGACAAATTAAATCTAGATTTGATTTTAACTCCTTTATCATCAACAATGAAATCTTCCATCTGTAATCTGTGCCCTTGTGCTTTGTTTTGTCAGAAAACCTACAAGAGACAATAAAAGCTTTCTGCCACCCATTGCAAGAAACACAGGGTAAAAAAGCTTTCCATTAAAAAAAGAAAAAAGAAAAAAAACATACAAGCAAGCTGTCTGCATAGCTATCTATATATGTTGTAAACAGCACTGAATGATAACAACAGTAATTTAAACATAGAAATGGACATGAATTGAGAAAAATGAGAAAGTAAAATAGAAAAAATGAAAGTCTAAAAGCCTAAACATGAGCTGAACATGTTGCCACTGTCTAAAAGCATAGCTTAACATTATATATAAAATATACAAAGTGCTTTGTAATATATACATACACACACACCATATATATATATATATATATATATATATATATATATGAAGGTCAGGTGTTCTGGAATAATTCTTGCAAGAACAGTATTGTCAAGTGCATTTGCAAAACCCATCAAGCACCATGATGAAACTGGCTCACATGAAGACCATCCCAGGAAAGCAAGACCAAAACTGACCTCTCCTGCAGAGGAGAAGTTCATTTAGAGTTACCAGCCTCAGAAATCACCAATTAACAGCACCTCAGATTAGAGCCGTTATGAAGGCTTTACAGAGCATCAGTAGCAGACATATCTCAATATCAACTGTTCAAACGAGATTACTGTGTATTTCGGCCGCCTTCAGCATTGTTTTACAATGTAGAAAGAAATAAACATTAGGAAAGACCGTGGAATTAGAAGATGTGTATATATACACATCTCTTTCTCTCTCTCTATGTATATATATATATATATATATATATATATATATATATATATCTATCTCTCTATGTGTATATATATATATATATATATATATATATATATAGAGAGAGAGAGAGAGAGAGAGAGAGAGAGAGAAATAGATAGATAGATAGATAGATAGATAGATAGATAGATAGATAGATAGATAGATAGATAGATAGATAGCATATAAAAATGTTTAATATAAAATGTGGCAAACATAAAGGAAACAAGGAGGAAACAGGGATATCAAGGACTTGCTTGTAGGTCTTTTTCCATTATCCAACCAAATGATTCATAAAAGTTTGAACCCTTCTGGTCACCACTGTTTCTATGTAGAGGCTGCCTCTGTAGTGGAGATCTGATTTATAAGTTCAGTGAGAATCTCATCAATGTCTTCAGAATCATAGTCTACTTGCTGAAGGTCCAGATCAGAGACTAAG
Source organism: Hemibagrus wyckioides (assembly GCF_019097595.1). Classification (NCBI taxonomy): domain Eukaryota; kingdom Metazoa; phylum Chordata; class Actinopteri; order Siluriformes; family Bagridae; genus Hemibagrus; species Hemibagrus wyckioides. The sequence goes on along the minus strand of NC_080715.1, from coordinate 25,420,795 downwards.
GTGGCCAGGAGACCTGCCACACTTTGTCTGAGTTGTCTTAGTCTGTGGCTAAAAAGAAGAGAGACTCTATATGAGTTATTGTTTTACATTGCATGGCTTTTTGTCTCAAACAGCAGATAGTCTGCAGTAGGTCATCATATGAACTGTATAAACTGTATCTTATTGAAATACACTATTTAAAAGGTGGCCAAGCTGACTGTCCCTGCCCTAAAAAGGTTTTGCTTAATTTGGAGCTCTGCTTTTTGCCATTGTCCTGATAATACTGGATCCAGTCAAATGCTGCACACACGGTATGGCATGGTGTTGCAAAATGAGTGATTACATTCTATGTTTAAGATTTCTTTTAAGCTCACCCAATACAGCAGCTCCAGAAGAATAGACTGTGCCTAGTAACTTCTTCACTATTGGAGATTAGATGTTTTTTTGGGATACTTTTTAATACAGTTGCTAGCTGAGGATCTGTGAGGTACCTCTTTCTCAAACTAGGGACTTCTTTTATCCTCCTGCACAGTTGTGTACTGTGGTCTCCCACTTCTTTTTCTATCCTGGTTAGATATATAGATATTTTCTGGCAAATACTTGCATGGAATAGCCTTCATTTCTCAAAACAATACACTGATGAAGTTCTGAGGGAATCTCTATCTTTCTGGCGATTATAAGACCATATTAAAATCCAAAAATGCTGATGCTCCATATACTGATGCCCAAGGAAGGCCTAATGAATTGCTGTTCTGGGCTGAAAATCATTTTCAAATTGCAGAAAGGTTTTCTAATGAAGATAAGCACTGATGCCTAAGCAGATATTCCATGAAAGATCAACTGTTACAAGACAGTTGTCTAAACTTTCAAATACAAGACAATTTATGAATGCTTCCAAACTTTTGAATAATAATGTATGTATGATACATGTTATTGGAATTCTCCTAATCTGCATATTACTAGAATAGAGATCTTACCTGCATAACTGTGTGTTATTGTTTTCTTGTCCGTCCCCCATTCTGTCCTGATTCTCATTCTGCTGTGTCCCAAACTGTAAATCTTTTTCTGTTCTTGGGTTGGAGGCTTCTGTTGATGTTGTTGCACTTTCTTCTTTTGATATAATAGGAAAGTCTGTCTGGACACTTTGGTCTTCTACACTTAACTTCACCTTTTCACTTTCTCTTTTTATGTCCTCTAAATCATTCTGCAGGCTCTCACAGTAGGTTGTCAGAGTGCGCTTCTCAGCTTCTAGAATGTCCGCCTGTATGTGAGGATTTTGAAAGAAAGAAAGGACAAGATCTAGAGTAATTATATGTGAAACAAACTGTTTTTGCATCAGAACTATTGCATTGTTCTTTATTAGTTCATTGAGTTTGCATATTCCTTTCTAACATTTATGCATTTTGACTCTTGTCTCCAGTCATCATACACTCACCTTTCCCCTTAGCTCCTTTTCTGCCTTTTCTTGCTCCATGAGCTTATGTTGGAGCTGCTTTATTTCCTCCCTGGCCTGCATATACAGCACTTTGTAATTCAATGGTTCCTCAGAGATGGTCTGTGTTATGTAATTGATTTGTTCCTTGTGCACTGCGCTCTTGTAATTCACATCATCACTATTGTCCATTGGTGCTATTTCAGTGGCTTCCCTTTCTACTTTATTAGTATCATTACCAGAGCTGCACATGGCAGGTGAACAAACAGTGCCAGGTGAGGGTGTGGATGTTGACAGACAATCTAGTATACTGTTCACAGAACCATTTCCTCTAGCTTTTTTCTTGTCCATGTACTCTTGAGTCTGGCTTAGGGCTCTCTTCATCCTGAAATAAAGTTATTTGTAATGTCATGTCACTGTGAAGGTGCATGAGACAGAGGGAGTGAAAGAATTATGACAGTACCTTGTAGGAGTAATAGGGAGAGGAGTGTCCTGAATATGAACTGAAGGTCTGGAGCCTAAAGAGTTAAAACATGGGTTGCAACAAACTTGTAAATGATAAATGCCACTGGATAGATAAAATAGGTCCTTACCTGCACATGTAAGAGAAGAGTAAGTTAGGGTGGGGCTGTGTGTTGTTTTGCTGGCTGACCTGGGTTTAAAAGATCTCTGTTGAGGGGAAAAAGTCATGAGGATGAAGGCAAAGACAGACTGAACAATATGTTTGTTTATACAAACAGTTTCAACACAGAAAAAACGAAAAATTATGAAGATTTTTATTTCATCTTGTGTCCAAGTCATGATACATTATAGGTCTATATGAGAAGTATATTATGTTTAACAGCATGATCACCTGCTGCCTGTTCTTCTCTTCCTGCCACTGATTTCTCTCACTGTTTCAAAATACATACAGATTATATACAACATCAAAATAAATATGTTAGAAAAAATAACATTGCAAATAACATGACTCAGTACTCACTACTCTTTGTAGGTTTTCTCATATTTGGGTATTTCATCATCGGCATTCTCAGGCTCCTCTTCAACTGTACAACTCCTGAGAATATCAGATACTTACATGAGTAAGTGCACACACATAAAGAGAGAGAGAGAGGGAGAGAGAAAGAAAGAGAGAAAGACACACACATACATACATACATACCTGAATTGTTGGTCTGGGTTCATGCGGCAGAACCACTTTTTAGGGAGTTTTTTAGCATCAACACCATCTGGAAGTTTTCGCCACTTCAAACAATCATCACACTGAACCCAGGTTTGATCTGGCTGCTTCCTGTAAAGTCCACAAAAATACAAAAACTGTTCAAACGATCAGAATCTGAAAACAACATGCAAATGTGACTAAATTGTTTAGCAATGTCAGATAGGGAATTAGACACATGAACCAACAGCTCTATTCTAATTCTATTCCAAACTTCTAATAAGTATGAATAAAAACTGCACATGAAAGCAGCTTTTTATGCATGTTTCATATGGGCATGCAGAACTATTTTTTGGTACTCCAATTTCCAATCATTCCTGCAGTTATTTACAAGCATCCCCTAAAATTTTCTTATTCACTGCCATAGATATTTGCTTGAAATGTAGCAACCCAGACCAGGATGAAATATATGACTACAATTTTTTATTAGGGTAGGTGTGTCTAGAAGCACTCTGAATCACTAGACTATTTCTACAAATTGTATTTGTACTATATTAGAAATATTTATATTTTGTTTTAAGGTTATTTTAGCATTTTAGCATTTTAGTGACGAGTCACTAGTGATTAGTCTTAGTGACTGATCACTGGTGCAAAATCAGAAATAACATGCATAAGAGCTATATTTTCTTCAGCAAAGCAATATATATATATATATATATACATATGTGTGTGTGTGTGTGTGTGTGTGTGTGAGTTTTACTTACGCAATGTCTTCAATAGGTTCTGTGAAGTTCAGGTTTTTCTGATGTCTATAACAGACTTCCTTACAATAGTCCTCAAGCTTATAACCTACATTTAGCATGGTTTTCCTGCATGGGCACAAAATATCATCCCTTACTACATTCTTAAGTGCATGAGTGTACATTAAGTATACTTAACCCAATAATATACTTATAGCCAATGAACCAAACATGTTTATCTCTTAACAAGAGGGCATGTCAAGGTATAGGATACATTGGAAGGTAAGCCAAAAGTCAGTTCTTTTAATTGATGTGTTTGATGGAGGAAAAATGGGCAGGCATGTAAATCAAATCAATAATGCCAGATGACTAGGTCTGAACATCTTTAGACCACAATCTTTGAACTAGCACCAGTGTTTTGGGACCCCCAAGTCTCATCAATACACAATAAACATTCTCTCAATGATTTGTTCCATCAGAACTACTGTGATACAAGTCATAGAAAATGTAATTGAAAATGCCATTGAAGGAATGTGCAATAAATGTAAATGCCATTGAAGGAATGTGCTATATCATGCAGTGCATCTTACCCTGCTGGGTATGGTGCTTAGTTACTGCAGACCAATCAGGGTGCCTATGGGAACCCTATCACCATGGGCATGTATACATCAGAAAAGGTCCTTGGAGAAAGGTCACCTGGTCTGATAATTCCGATTTCTTTTACACCATGTGTATGGTCAAATATGTGTGTGCCATTACACCTGGAAAAGTGATAGCACCAGAATGCACTATGGGAAGAAGACCAGCTTTGGGTAATGTTCTACTGCACCCTTTATGAAATTTGTATGAATATCAATTTGACACTAGTCCTGAATCCTTCTGCCCTCTGACCCTGCATGACTCATCTTGAAGCCCCACTTTTACTAGAAGGTTTGTTCACCTGAAAGTCACTCCAGAGGATGGCCTCCCATGGATAGCCTAAATAGCATGACTGTAAACTGTTGTAGAGAGGATATTATTTACATTTACATCATTTACTGTCTTGTGTCACCCAAATGAGGACGGGTTCCCTTCTGAGCCTGGTTAGGGATACATTTAAATTTGGTTTTCATGACAATGACCATTGTTAAAATTGTTATTTAAAATTGAACTTAATTGAACTAATGTGTGTGTATCTTCACCAGCAGCAGAGAAACTAATTGACAGTAGCAGCAATAACATTTTTTTTACTCAGTCTATGTGCCAAACTGCTTTCTTTTGACCTCAACCGTACTGCATTGAATTGACACCAAACCTGTCATTTCTCTCCATATTTTGGCCTTTTGACATGCTGTGAATCCACTGCATATTCAACTAAATAATATTTTTTTTTGTACTTCTGCTTCAGAGAATTTTTTTTTGCTGTTTGCAGACAACTTTACTCAAAGATTTTCATAACTGAGGCCCACTGATTTCATTCAAGCACTGATTGAGAAATTAAACAGTATGCATGATAATGTCTCTCTCCCTCTACTCATAGAGTAGCCAACTTTTTCTCCCAGGTGATGTTGTACTAGTAAAAAGCCTACTCTATCCAGAGGAGGAGTGTCTTCTCACAGGGAAGCCATGGGCAAAAGAGCCCTGCAGGGCCTGAGACAGGCCGAGGCCATATCCAGGTGAGAGTGTGTGGAGAAGGCCAGCCTGCCACAGCACAGACGTTGCCATGGGTGGTGCGGCCATCAAGAACCGCACCCCAACACATGCAAGAGACATTGTTGAAAGGATTCACGAAAGCAACATGCCTCAAGACTGGGGCCCAAGGTAAGAAACTGGGGGTCTATCCATGAATGAACCCTGTAACCTTGTACAAGCAACTGATGATGTAAAAGCACCTAATCTAGAGCCAGAAGAGAAGTGGACTCATGTGCGGAGAGCCAAGGGAGTTATGTTGGTTGCTGCCTTACTGTTTCTGAAGGACTCCCCAAGGCCATGGGCTGGACAGCCTTTGAGAACCACACCCCAGCCAATGGGAGAAGTGCCCATCAAAAGTGTTTTGTGACAGCTAACCAATCTAAAATTGGACATAGCCTCCTGTTGCTCTTGGGTAATAAAATCTTTTGGCTCTAATAGCCTGATACTTTCTTGGAGAGAGGAACATGTTCTATGGGCCCTTGTCCTAGGGAGGAAGAAGGTCCTGCTGCAGGACTGGGATCTGTTTCTTCAGTGGCCAAAACAGAGGGGAACAAACTGGATTCTATAACCCTTATTTACGGGGTCTAGAAACCATGAGATACAAGGCCATGGTGTGCAGGGACTCAACAGTCTGACCTGCTGCCACATGGGCTTTGCCTATAAAGGCAATTTTCCATGTGTTTACAAGGGCTTCAGAAACCAGTTCCACAAGAGTGTTCCAATAGCATCAAGACATGATGGAGCATTAAATTCCCTCGATAAGAAACACCCTATATGGCAGGAGGATAAAATGTTTTGGCTCATTGGTGTTCTTTGTAGAGTACTATGTTAAAACTATATTAAATAGATGATAGCTACTAACAAGTATGGAAATGATATTCAAACACACTTGTACTCATCTGTATTGTCAAAGTCCTGCTTGTTGTGAGTTGGTTTAAGGTGGTTACACTCTAGGACCCCAATAACTCCCACTCCTGTGCTGTTAGCCTGGCAACAGAACACAATAAACACTGTAAATATCATCAGAAAAAAAAGAGTAAAATAAAATTACACCAGAACAAAATCTGACTGCAAATCAATTGTACAGCATGTTTTTCTTGCATGATAAAAGTAGTGGGGCATATTGGAGTAAATATCCTTTTAATATTATTTGGAATCTGTAGAATGTTATCTTGTAGCATATCCTAATAGCTGACAGCTTGCTTAGTAAGGGTCTGAAACTCATAGCTCCCAATAAATTTTTAAATCTCAGAATTAGTTAACAATAATGCTAATTATGGAGGTAATTGTCATAACTGTCCGACCTGACTTCACAAACTTCTTTGATAAAAATATTGAAAAAAAAAACCCTCCACTTTTGCTCCTAAATTTCCCTGGGCATTATTTCTCCTCTGTCAGCAGAAGAAATGCTGCAAGTTGTCTTGCAATTCCACCTGCCTATTGCATCCCATCCCTTCAACAATGCTCCAAAGCTTCTCATCTTTATCACTTCTATCATTAGTGACTGCATAACATCTGGTTATATACCAAATGCATTTAAAGCCGCAAGAGGTATTCCCATTTTAAATACCAGGTGACATAGAGAGAATCTACTCTATGCTGGTGTCCTTAAGGCTCATTGGTGGTTCCTCTTCTGTTGTCTATACCTGTTTTCTTGGTGCAGAAATATATATTCACATATGGAAATATACAGTGATTTGTATTGGAATAAAGTATATTTTTAACTTCCCAAGTTCTCTCACACCACCTAATTAGCATGCTTCTTTTCTGGTTTTAAATTAGATGTGGGCAGCTTCAGGAATCCACTGGCTTCTTAAAGCTGCCCGCATCCAATTTAAATCACTGATTCTTGCATACAAATCAGGTCAGTGAACAGTAACTACCTTAAAGCACTCAAAGCACTCTGATCAAGCCATTAATACATGTTACAGGGCTTGTAGTTTTCATTGACATTTTTATTATGCAAGCTAACTGGCCTTAGATCTGAATGTTTGCAGCTGAAGGCTTGATGGAACCTGTATCATATCATAGGCATTTCTGCATCATATCATAGGCACAGGCTGCACACTCTCCAAGGCTGTGAATACAGACAATGCTAACAATTGTGTCACAATGACGCCAAAACTGAATCTTTTATTAATTATATAAAAACACAATTTTTGTCACATATAGACCAGTAAGATAAGTTATAAACATGTATAGCAGGAGTGGGTCTGTATCATGAGAAGGGGTTAGGTGCTAATTAACCATCACACTGAAAGTCCAAACCCCTTCAACATCATTCAGACCCCTGACAAACTCTAATCCCACCTTATGCACTCCAATATTTCTTATTATTTCAATTTTACCCTAATTATCAAGTAGAATCATTTTTGATGAATTTTGATAATTTAACCAAATTAAAATGAAAGGAAGCTGCTACAGTTAAAATACAATTCACTGTACTGACTATGGTGTGAGACTGCATGAATGCTCTACATAGATCATACACATTATACATAAGTATACATACACTCTATGACAATATTAGATTAGATTAGATTAGATTAGATTAGATTCAACTTTATTGTCATTGTGCACAGTGCATGTACAGAGCCAATGAAATGCAGTTAGCATCCAACCAGAAGTGCATAAGTGGCATATTTACAATAAATTATAATAAAGGTATACAGCTATGGGGATGATATGTACAGGAGAATGGACGTCTTATGTACAGGTATAGTAGGGAATATAAATAGGTATAAAAGAAATATCTATATATGTATGTACAATCAATGTATAGTAATGAAGATATGTTAAGAATTAACATGCTAAACAAGATATACAGATGGGTAAGTATATATATATATATATATATATATATATATATATATATATATATATATATATATACACACTATATTGCCAAAAGTATTCGCTCACCCATCCAAATAATCAGAATCAGGTGTTCCAATCACTTCCATGGCCACAGGTGTATGAAATCAACACCTAGGCTTGTAGACTGTTTTTACAAACATTTGTGAAAGAATGGGTCGCTCTCAGGAGCTCAGTGAATTCCAGCGTGGAACTGTGATAGGATGCCACCTGTGCAACAAATCCAGTCGTGAAATTTCCTCGCTCCTAAATATTCCACAGTCAACTGTCAGCTGTATTATAAGAATGTGGAAGTGTTTGGGAACGACAGCAACTCAGCCACGAAGTGGTAGGTCACGTAAACTGACGGAGCGGGGTCAGCGGATGCTCAGGCGCATAGTGCGAAGAGGTCGCCAACTTTCTGCAGAGTCAATCGCTACAGACCTCCAAACTTTATGTGGCCTTCAGATTAGCTCAAGAACAGTACGCAGAGAGCTTCATGGAATGGGTTTCCATGGCCGAGCAGCTGCATCCAAGCCATACATCACCAAGTGCAATGCAAAGCATCGGATGCAGTGGTGTAAAGCACGCCGCCACTGGACTCTAGAGCAGCTGAGACACGTTCTCTGGAGTGACGAATCGCGCTTCTCCATCTGGCAATCTGATGGACAAGTCTGGGTTTGGCGGTTGCCAGGAGAACGGTACTTGTCTGACTGCATTGTGCCAAGTGTAAAGTTTGGTGGAGGGGGGATTATGGTGTGGGGTTGTTTTTCAGGAGCTGGGCTTGGCCCCTTAGTTCCAGTGAAAGGAACTCTGAATGCTTCAGCATACCAAGACATTTTGGACAATTCCATGCTCCCAACTTTTGTGGGAACAGTTTGGAGCTGGCCCCTTCCTCTTCCAACATGACTGTGCACCAGTGCACAAAGCAAGGTCCATAAAGACATGGATGACAGAGTCTGGTGTGGATGAACTTGACTGGCCTGCACAGAGTCCTGACCTCAACCCGATAGAACACCTTTGGGATGAATTAGAGCGGAGACTGAGAGCCAGGCCTTCTCGTCCAACATCAGTGTGTGACCTCACAAATGCACTTCTGGAAGAATGGTCAAAAATTCCCATAAACACACTTCTAAACCTTGTGGACAGCCTTCCCAGAAGAGTTGAAGCTGTTATAGCTGCAAAGGGTGGACCGACGTCATATTGAACCCTATGGATTAGGAATGGGATGTCACTTAAGTTCATATGCGAGTCAAGGCAGGTGAGCGAATACTTTTGGCAATACAGTGTATATATATATATATGCATGTTTAAATAGTATTGTTATGTACAGTAGAGCAAAAGCAGTTTTACCAGTTTTCCAGGTTTCATTTCAGATCTTGTACCTTGAAATGTGGCTGTGCTCATTAAGCAACAAGTGAGCTTGCACACAAATGTTCAGTGAGAAAGCACGGGGTGCAATCAGTGTTCAATTCGATTGAGATCAGGGCTATGTGCAGGCCACTTAAGATTCTGTACTCCAAGCTTGGCAAACCAAGTGTTTATAGATTTGTGCAATGCCATGCTGGAACAGGTTTTGGCACCTTGGTTACAGTGAAGGAATTTCTTAATGCTACGGCATACAAAGATGCTTTAATGTTCACATGAACAATATAAGAGTCAGTGTAAAGGTATGTGTAGCATTTTTCTTTTTCTTTGGACTTTGTTTACCTTTTTTTCTCTTTCTTTTGTAAACATATTCAAATAAATGTATAAAAGGTATGCAGATTATTATGAAGAAAAATTAAATATATACAAACTGTTTGATGCTCACCTTGCGCTGACAAGCGACACGCTCATAGGCTTTGATGAGTCGGTTTTTGTTGTACATCATGATGCCATAGTGCTCCTTGGTCTTTGTATTGTAGCCAAAGGTGATCGTTATTTTCTGATTCTAAGACAAAATCTTAAGGATCATGGCATTAAACATTTTTGAACTATTTAACAGTAATATTTTACATGTTTACTTCTTTTATTTGCATGAGGATACGTAACCTGTAGGTTTGTATGTGTCCATGAAGACTTTGGCTAGACTTTTAGTGACAAACTGAGTTTCCACCTTCTGACCTTGGATAATAATTTGCATTCTTGGCTTCAGGTACAGGATACTGCAGTATGCCTGAATCAAGAGAAAAAGACGACTATTGACTACTTGATCAGTGGTTAAAAGATCTTAAACTTAATTTTTCAAGCGCTGATCCAAAATCCTTCACATAAACCACACCTATTTTTCCTAAAATCCATTTGGCATTTGTATCTCAAATACACTAAAACTGAAATGAGCTCATTCATGGTGAGATTTGTCAGTTAAATTGGTATATGGAAAAAATGTGTAAAAAATCATCACTTTCTTTGGCAAAACAAAACATTCTGTCTGCTGACAAAGCTGACTGCCATATCTGCATCCACCACCAATCCAGTAGCTGCTAAGAATCAATTCATTTTAATTTTCTGGTGTTCTTGAATTTCACTACCAATCATTCATCCATTATATTATATCTTATATTTGACTCTTTTCTGTGTTTTGGGTTTGTTTTGTTGATTATCTCTAAATTTAATTTCCTATTTCTCATTCAGTTGACAGGAACTGATCTTTTTGAATTCATCATTTCAAAATTCTCACCCGCAGTGAATATTCACTCTCAGGAACTGACATGCCTCCCTCATTTTGGTGTTTTTTTGTTTCCCTGGTGCTCTCGTACACATGAACAGGAATCCGGATGTCGTTGGGGTCCTTCATGAAATCAAATTCTAATTCTCCTAAAACTGTTCTGTAAAAATGGTATATATATATATATATATATATATATATATATATATATATATATATATATATATATATATTATATTATATAACAGTATAATTGTACAAAGCAAAATATGGTGCAAATCACATGGTATATATATATATATATATATATATATATATATATATATATATATATATTATATTATATAACAGTATAATTGTACAAAGCAAAATATGGTGCAAATCACATACGCTCATTTCTATTATTTGTTTTAAACCATTGTTCTGTGACATATTTCAATTAATATGACACCTAAAATATTTAGATCGTTATCTATACTATAATATTAAGCAGAAATATAGATTAGACTTCTGAATTACAATAAATTCTCATACAAATATCATTTAAACAGAGCACTCATTTCAAACAATATTATTTAACTGCATGTGCATGTTCACCTGCGTAGGTTCCAGATGATGATACGCGTTCCACTTGAGTTGGTGCTTAACCCCTCAATAACACTGAACTCAGAGAACAGTTCTTCCTTTGTGCTAAACAGTGAATATTTCAGGATATGATGAAGACAGTCTGCATGCTCTGGATGAACACTGAGTGAGCCACAATATTAAGGAACAAACTGCACAGAGGAACCTATAAATTCTCAGAAAGCATTTGTTTACCTTACTTTGTAACAGGACAAGAATTTTCCACTCACTAGTATAACAACACATTTTGTTACAGTTTCACTCTACTTATTGAACAATATGTTTTAGGAATTAGGGGTATTATGGTAGTTTAAGTGGATATACTGTATATATGTGTATACTCTGTGTTATGTACTATGACTATACTGTTATAGGACAGTTCATTGTGGACTCTGTTGCAGAGTGAGACATGCCATGGGGCATGCACATTACCACCAATAGGTGGATTGGCTATAGATGGGGCAGGCACAGCTACAGAGCAGTCTCAGGAATGAAATATTCTTTGTTTAAGGATGCAGACAGTGTAGCAGCCTCTAACTTATACCAACTTTATTTGTTATTTCTTCTGATCTCCAGCAGATCTAAAAGATCCTGTAATAGAAATGTACTGTTCAGAGCTTTGGTACATCATCCTAGTAAAATCTAGCCATCTATCTCTCTGTTTCTAGGTAAAGGATATCAGTCTGGCCAGTTTTGGTGAACATCACAATAGGCACTATGACAGTCTGTGCTCCTGTCAACTCGAGGTAAGTCTGTGACAGGAGACCCACACACATGGTGTTGGCTTTCTTTGAGAACACGATGGCATCTTTCCCCAAGCGCATGGAGCCTGACTTAAAACCATTACCATAAAGACCAACTGGAACATGGCCTCTTATCGCCTCCTTATTACTGAAGCCAAAACTGAGAGAGAGAGAGAGAGAGAGAGAGAAAGAAAGAAAGAAAGAAAGAAAGAAAGAAAGAAAGAAAGAAAGAAAGAAAGAAAGAAAGAAAGAATTATGCTTATGCTATGTCTGCTCTGAAAAATAATGCAGTATTCATGAACACTTCACCTACCTGAGCATTTTGTGCATTTTGTCATAGTCCATGCCTTTTCCATTATCCATAAAGATGAGGCAGTCCTCTTGGTCTTTAACTGCTGTTTTATTTATCCACAATTGTTTCGCATTGGCATCTGGGTCATAAGCATTGTCTGTGCACAATAAAAAAAATCAAGCACAATTTACATTTGCCTGTAAAATGGGTTCTCTTAATGCGTTTACATTCTTAGTCAGCTCTGAAAAGTAAAAAGTAAACTTTGGAAAATAAATGTCCATTTATTAGTAAAAGCAGTAAACACGTTGTTCTGGTTAGGGTAGTGACAGATCTGTACTGCATCTCAGGAACATTGTCATGAGGAAGAAATATACCCTGGAATCGATGCCAGTCTACTGCATCACATCCCACACAGTAGGGCTACAGGTCTGATAAAATGGGAAGACAGATTTTTTTACTTTTAATCATGTAAAGTTTATTACATTAACAAGTAACAAACTTATTTTTAACTACAAAGATATAACATTTTCAAAGATAGAGGAGGGATTGACAGACAATCTAGTGGATGGAGAAACAACAAACCTTTTCTCACTCAATGCAGGAAGAAATCATCAAGGAATCATTACACACACACACACACACACACACAAATATCCTTTCTGTAGTGTCCTTAGGTAAATGTTATTATTGTTGGTGAACACTAGGGTTAGGGGTGGTGATAGCTCAAGTGATTAAGGCTCTGGGTCATTGACCGGAAAATTGGGGGTTCAAGCCCCAGCACCAGGGCTGTTGGGCCCTTGAGCAAGGTCCTTAACCTTCTCTGCTCCAGGGGTGCTGTATCATGGCTGACCCTGTGCTTTGACCCCAACCTCCAAGGATGGGATATGTGAAGAAAGAATTTCACTGTGCTGTAATGTATATGTGACAAATAAAGGCTATTTCTATTTCTTTCACTTTGCCAGAAAAACCACTAGAGGTCGCTGTGTGGTTGCTGTAGTTAAAGATGCTCTCTCGTTACTGTGAGAGAAGTAGGGAGATAGCCTGTGCTGGGGCCGAGAAAAGACTGTTCATTGTATATGCTGCAAAAACAAGGAAGGTTTATAACATCCGCAAGTATTTGAGTGATTAGTATGCATGATACAACACTTTCCCTTTTACATTTAGTTACAAAAGTATATTTATTTCCTTGTTGTCTGTATATTGTGCATTATTACTAAGAGTGCATCTCTAAAACTGCTTTTACTAAGTAACCTTAACATCACCTGCAGTTCAGAATGTGGTAATCAGATTCTGTAGTCAGTTAGTTGAAGAAAGATGAACAGAACAGAATCAGTAGTTTTGACTCACCAATTAGTTCTGCTATAGCACTGAAGGGCCAGGTGTGGCTAGTGGAGTTTGTGTGCAGGAACTGTGGACTGATCTTGAAGAAGAGAACAATATGGTAATCAAGCACCATGACACATGACAATGCTATAAAGATGAATAAAATTTGAAATGCTTTCTTATCACTCTACTTAGAGCTCCATTTAACCTGCCTTAAAATCGCAGGCCTATAGAAATCATGAGCTTCTTTTTTCAAGATTTTATTTAATTAAAATATATGAGTATGTCTTTTGCAATGTTTTGAGAGGAACATATAGGAACATATATGACTGTGTTTTTCTTCAAAATGACAAGTAATTTTCTTCTAAATGAGAACAAAGCATGTTTGTTAAAATGTACTTTTAGGAAACTTGGGTTCTCATACACCTTATGCCACACACCATGCAAAACAATCCTTGGAATAATTTTTTGCTTTTATTTTTACATTTTCTTCATAGTTTGGTCATTTGCCAAATCCTAACCACAAACCAGCTTTCTGTTATCACATGACAACACCCAACAGGAGAGGGAGAAGGCTAGCACCTGCTTCCTCTGAGACACATGAAGTTAGCCACCCACATCTTCAAACTTCTTCTCAGTTTTGTCACAAGGCAATGTAACACACCCAGAGGAAAGTCATCTTCAAACTCTTCAAACATGAGGTGAGAGAGACCCATAATAAACTGGTGTCTCTGTGCTTGACAGGGGAGAGGCTTCCAGCCCTAGGCATAGATGACTGTACTCAACCTTAGGGTTAACCAACATTTTTAACCAAGAGCTAAAATTTGATCACTGCAGTTTTTTCTTTCCTTACATAAGCTAGAAAAAAATGCTAAGATCCGCCAGAACAAAATGTATCTGTTAAAAATGTAAAAGGAGAAAGTTTTAAATGGACTGGTGCATAGCTGATTTATTTTGAATATATCTCTAGAAGCTCTGCCCTGGGCTGACGGTGTGATTTTATTTGTTTATAACCTCATTTTATGATCTTGATATACTTTGTTTTGTCCTAGAATTTTTTATGTGTACTATTTTGATAAATATGTGCTGAACACAGACACTTTGTGACAGTTTCTTCTTCCGTATTTTGAGTAATAATATATGTAATGTGTAATCTCGCCAAACCACCAGTGAGACACATCAACCACCACGCCTGTTTCTGTTTATTTATCAGTCTATAACACTGAATATCTTTCTTTTGTGTAAATACTCCCTGCTTATGTAAGTACATTTCAAAGAGTTTTGCTATTTATTCATGGTCTCTGCATGCTTCTTTGGCAAAAGCTTCCCTTGATACCAGCAGCAGCGTGCCTCAGGTTTCTTCTCCGAGTAAACCCGAAAATTCTAACAATAGTTACACTACAGACATACATTGTAAACATGCTGTTTTTAGGCATAAAAAGCTACTGATTGTCTCTGCCTGTGGACAGTACTGATGAAATGAAAGTGAAAGTTATACTAACAAAACAAGGTAATATGTTTCTGTGAAAGTAAAATGCTTCAGTTGTTAAAGTCTAATATTTATTGCTTAATTAACTCAATAACTCTTGAGCATACAATGAACACAATATTTGCTCAGGGCTGTGTAGTAACAATCTACTGCCATAAAAAGTACACGTGACTATACTCTTATTTGAATTATTCCCAAATATTTATTGCCACAGTATTTAAAAAGATTGCTGGTTATAGTTTAAACTAGTTATACTCCATAAGTTAACTGTAAAACATGTTTGCCCCTTTAAGGTATGTGAACTTATTTTTATCTTTAGCTTTAGACTAACCCTAACCCTAACCCTAGGTTTTGGATATTGAACTCAAGTTTACAAAAATAAAAACTTAAAAAGTAATCCATTGTCTTGTACTTACCGAGCTTAAAGGTATTTTTGCATTTGTTGGTGCTGCCATCCTTTTGTGAATCTGTGGTCTACAGTTCCAAAGTGAGCTTCTTAGAAAGGAGCCGGAGACTCTTCTGTCTGAAATACAGGAAAGACATCATAACTTTGTACTGACTGAAACTCCTCCTCTTATGGCTTGTCACAGAACACTGATACTAATTCAACATTCAGTGATTGGTTATTTTTGTATTTTGTTTTGTTTGTTGTTGTTTTTTTTAATGCATACAGCATTAGGGGCCAGTTTGTGTAGATTTCAGTTGATTGCAGCCCTCAATAAGATCTATGACTACTGCATAGTTTCTTCTGGGAGTAGTTTCTAATGTTTAGAGTTGATATCGTTACTTTAACATATTATTGATCAATATAACATCACTGATCTATATTCATATATGGATATGAACTTTTTTTCCCCACCCCATTTCCCCCCATGCTACCTGCTGAAATGCTTTTTTTTTATTGGAATGCTAGCCTTATTGGAATTTTTAAAATTATATTTTATTATTTGTTTATTTTTATGACCTGGACAGTCAAAAAAAAATCACTGCATGTCATATTGTGTATGGCTGTGTATGACCAATAAAAATTCAAATTAATTTAAAAAAATTTTTAAATCTGGATTGCATATTTTAGATTATGAATTGAAATTAAAAACAGCAGTTATCTAGGAACAGGAATAGACAACAAAATATTTGATATTCACTTATACATTATGTGAGGTTTCTACCATTTGGCAGGATCCCTCCTACAGTAAAAGGAAGTGAAGGAAAACTCATTCCAGATGTTGTAATACTTTGTTTAGCCCTATACCTTTCAGGACTTTTCATGCAAGCAGACATATACCAATTCACTTTCAAATGTTTAACAAATAAGCATCACACATTTGATTTCAGCTCCAATAGTCAAAAAAGCCAGATGATGAATTCCGCCCTCTGTGTTCTTTTTAATAAGCCAGACTGTACACTGCCCCTTGTTGTGTCAGACCAATCCACATCTTACCATCTTTATCTTGATACTAACATACAAGTAAACCCTTCCAGGCCACATGTATAGAATCTGTTATATGAAGTTTTTTTTACTGCACTTCAAACACATACAAAGAAAGCAAAACGTTTGGGGGGGGAGGGGATTAGCATTGCACATAAATAAATAATCAGCTTTAGAAATATAATAAGTAGGAATAAAAAAAATATCTTTTTCATACAAATTGCCCACAAAGAATATATTGATGTGAAAGTTTATTAATATTTGAATGATGATGAAAACGTCTCAGTTACATATATTTATTCTTTCTAAATATTCTACAGCATGCCTACTAGCTGCTTAGCATTATTTATTTGTGTACATTATCATGTAGCTTAGTAAATCAGGCCCTTGATGAGCACATTATATTGCATAATACAAACATACTGCCTACTGTATATAGCTTTCATGTTTTACTTTGCCCCAGTGTAGCGTCTCCAGGTCGGCTAACTTGCTCATGGGGTCTGTTGCATCCTTCTCAAAAATTCAATTAACTATTACACAGCTCACAACTGAGCTATCACTACTTATAGTTGCTTCATTATACCTCAACCGACATGCTGTAACTCATGGGAGCCAGGCTCCGGGATGTCTGATGGCTCTGGATAAGCAATGACCCCCCCAACGAGACTGGAGACAAAGGAGGAATCCTGCCTCCATGAATGTTGGAGTTCTGCAGACCATCAGTACTGATAGCCCAGCCTCACACCCCTGGATCTTCCCATCAACTTGTGACCTTAACATGCAAATCACCCTGCGCCTAGCAGTTTTACTGCCATTAAAAGGCAACAAGAATTCCCTAATCTAAACCAAATCAATGCCTTGACCGGGGGATGACCAAAGTTCTGACTGAAGACACACACACACACACACACACACATACACACACACACATATACATACACACACACATACACACACACATACACACAGACACGCACACACACACCCAAAGCGTCTGGAAACACTCATCCTGACCCCCACACGCACACACATAAGGAGGGGGGCCCCCGTGCGCCTTTTCTTCCCGGCACGATCTCTTCTATCGTTGCCCGACTCGACTTCGATCTTTCTTCGGGACAAGACTTTCACTTTCTCTTGAGACTTTGCCGGCAGCTTCAATCGAAGAACTTTGCACCACCGAAACCTTTCTCGTTCCAGCAGAATCTCTCGCTTACTCCGAGGACTTCGAATCTCTGAACCTCCTTGATCCACTATACATCAAGACGCTTGTCAACGAACCAATGCAAGTAAAAGTTACTAACTACTTTAGATCCACAATTTTAAGCTGAAGCCCCTTTATTAAGGCGAATCCAAAATTACCTTGACGATTCTCACACGGTTGTAACCAAAACTTTATCTGAAACTTGCCATATTTGATCTCTTCTCTGTTTCCTCATCTCCTTCAAACTCTCTCTCTCTCTCTCTCTCGTTCTGCTTTCCTCAGTATTCTCTTCCTCACTCTCTATCTCTCTTTACCACCTTATTCTCTTCCTATAGGCCTTATTCTGTCTTTTATGTGTGTCGTAGTTAGTATGTGTTGTGTGTTTTTGTTTTATTAAATGCATTTTATTCACGGGTGATTGTCTCTGTGCTTTGCTCACAATTTCGGGGTCCCTGAACATTGCTCTTGCTACGTGCTAAATTACAGATAGTACTTTATAAAGTAGTTATTCTTTCTTGGCCAGGAAGATAACTTTCCCTGGAATTAATGCATAATTATACTGTCTGTTCACAAATAATTGTGTTATTGATTCTGAACAGTTAGTTCTAAGAACCCCCATTTGAATATTTATAATTAATTATAACCAGTTATAATTACACTTAAATATTTAAATTTTGAGCTAGATTCGCTACACATAATACAAACATACTGCCTACTGTATATGGCTTTCATGTTTTACTTTGCCCCAGCATTGAAGTATGATATTGTTCATTGCAAATACAGAATTTAGAAAATGGAAAGAGAAAAAATGGAAGCTATTAAACCTTTCATCAGATTCCATCATTAAGTTTTCATCAGAGAGGTCGAAGATTGCTTATATGATTGCCCTCCTGACTGGTAAAGCTCTGGCTTGGGCAACTGCAGTCTGGCAACACCGCCTACCTGACCAACCCACAGTTAACACCTTTATAGCAGCCCTGCAGAGCACCTTTGTCCATTCCTCTGGAAAAAGGGGTCTGACCTCCTCCCTCTTCTGGATGCGCTAAGGCAGCCACCCTGTGGTTGTGTATACCATTGAGTTTCAAACTGTGGCAGCTAGTTCAGGTTGGAACGAGCCATCCCTCCAGGCAGTGTATATACAGAGACTTTCAAAGGAGTTAAAAGACGAGCCTAGCCTAGCCTAGCCTCTTCTGGGGCTCTTGAACCGTCAGAGACCCCTTCAGAACCCATGCAGTTGGGGGGTCACCAGCTTACCAGGGCAGGAGAGATCTGCTACCCGAAACCCACCCCTGCCTCAGGGCTCGAGGCAGAGGCAGGCTGGCCCCCCATGCAACCTACTAAGAAGCAAGAGGTCCACCCAGAGAGAAGGGTCTGGGCTGGTCCTAAACGCGACCACTCGCACGTCAGGCCTATTTCCGTTGGCCACCCTTCTTTGGGGCAAGGGCAGACAAGCTGACCTCCAGGTTTTTATTGACTCAGGGTCCGTTGGTAATTTTGTTGATGAAGGAGTGGTCCGCTGCCTGGGCTTACCACTAGAGGGCCTGTCGCATCCATTACCAGTCTCCGCCCTGGATGGGCGACCCCTGGCCTCTGTAATTTCACAGACAGCCTCACGGAGTTCAATTTCCTATATGTTACTAAGGCTCCTGAGCTCAGCATTGTCCTAGGTTTGCCTTGGTTGCAATTACATATCCCCCATGTAGAATAGTCCATGGGGTCAATTTACTCAGGGGCTTCCGAACCTCACCCCCCACCACGAAGGAATCAGTGGACCCGGCTATAGTCCGGGCCATCAAAGACTCACCCCAATCTACCTCTCTCCGTGCAGTCCAGTGGTTCCTAGCCTTTACTAACGGTTTCTGATGCTTTGTGAAGAATTTTAGTACCCTGGCTAGCCCACTGCGTGCCCTGACCAAAAGGCCCCAGGGTAGGTTCGTGTGGATGGGTGAGGTGCAGAAAGCTTTTGAAACCTTGAAGGACCTTCGACCTTGGGTTCTTTCCTGGGGTCATACCTCCCCTGTTGTGGGGCACCTGGGGGCAGTCTGGATGCGGTTTCTTCAGTGTCGGTTCTGGTGGCCTGCTATGGACAGGGATGTCTGAGCCTATGTGGTGACCTGCCAAAGTTGCACCCTTAAAAAGGAGCCGCAGTCCTGCCCACAGAGGACCAGGGTGGCATCGCATACTGCCGTCCAGGGGAAAGCTCGTGTGGCAGCCACTTATTGTAAAAGAACTTTGATCCTGACTCAGTGAGGGTACTGTTCGAGTCACTGAAGGCTTGCTTGTGTCAAGCGGGGCTCTTCCCTTTGCCTTGCGGTATCTGTGTGCATCCCAACATGTTTCAAGCCACCTTTGTGTGCTCTTCTCCGCATACGTCGCACGGGTTAATAGCAAAGTGGTTAGCACATAGGAAAATCCAGCACGGTGCCTAACCTCCTTGGTTCATGCCCTGCTGCTTTAATCCCTGATTAAACCCTTCTATCATCCTCCATCTATCTGGATAATGGGCCAGGCTTGGTACTCCCTGCTTCTCTAGTACCAAGTCCTTCTAACCCTGTAACACAATATATCTATATATATATATATATATATATATATATATATATATATATATATATATATAGTTTACACTATGTTTTGATTTAGGTTATAGGATGTTATAGGATTTGATTCAGTTGATTTTGATGGATTCACTGTCATTTATACATCTTCAGATATCGAGTTCCACAATAGAATCCTCAGGCTCTTTAACTGTAGAACTTCTCAGAAAACAAATAATTACAAGACATGTTAATACAAAGAAACTAGTTCAATTGGCAACCATGCATGCCTACAGAATAAGATGAGTGCAATGCATCTACACATCATTCTTGTTCAAGTTGTTTCATCTGCTTATAGAATGTTGTTCCAGATAGGTTGAAATGGGAAGAATTTTGTAAGGTGTTTTGGCAAACTATAATCTGGTCTTCCTGTTTTTAAGACTTTCCTGTGTCTTGGTAAATGTGATATGTAAATGTTCAGTATTTTCTCTGGTGAAATCTTCTCTTTATTGTTAACTTGGTGTTTGAATAGATATAAAGCATTAAGCACACTATATGATCCTCACTTCACAAATAAGGTTTATCATGACAAGAACGACGCATGAATAGGCTTTGTGTAGCTTGTGAACTAACAATAACATCCTTAGTTTGGCAAGTCTTATCAAAGATAGCCGGAGTCTACATAGCATCCATTGTAACTCTTCTAAAGTTGAAGTTAGAGTCAAGGTCAGGCAGATTGCTCAAAGTAGTGTTAGTTCCATGGGACATCTGCAGCTTACATCTGGGAGAATCTGTACATTGTTGAATCACACCAATAAAGCTTTGGAGAAAATCAAGTTCACCCCAGGTCAAAGCTAAAACATATAATTGGAAACGCATAAATTATAAGTAAATAAAGAGTGGCTGTAGAGGCTGTAGAATGCATTCCCCTCCCATGTCGAGCTGGCATGTCTTGGTTCCCATGAAGGACAGGGCCTACACTCGATTTTAGACCTGTGTGCCCCAGGATGTTAACACTCAAGGTCATTGTGTTGCAGATCAGGTCCGAGGACTGATTTGCGACGATAATCCTGAAGGGTGCATATCTTCACATATGCATCCCACCAGAGCACATACCAGTGCCGGGTTCTCCTTTTAGGCCTAGTCTTATTGCTCACCTTCACAGTGTGCACAGTCCGCATGGAGACTGATTTGGCATCATTGCACACTGGGGCATCGATGTACTCAATTATCCAGATGACTGGCTCATCTTGGCTCAGTCAGTCAGGGAAGTGGCAGCCAGGCATTAAGATGCCATGCTTGTCTACCTAAGGTACCTAGGCTTCAACCAAGTGAAGTGTGTGCTTTCTCCCTCTCTGAGAACCACCTTCTGGGTTAAAGTTTGGGATTCAGCCATGATGCTGGCACATCTGTGTCCCGCTCTGGGGAATTCCATCCTTTCTGCTGTAAAAGTCTGACTTTAATCTGACTAGGCTAGGCCAGCTTCTCCAAGCCCCCTTTGCACCAATAGAGTCAGCCTCTTAGGAGTTTCTGACCCTGGAAATGGATCTGCTA
Organism: Hemibagrus wyckioides; assembly: GCF_019097595.1. Taxonomy (NCBI): domain Eukaryota; kingdom Metazoa; phylum Chordata; class Actinopteri; order Siluriformes; family Bagridae; genus Hemibagrus; species Hemibagrus wyckioides. The sequence goes on along the minus strand of NC_080715.1, from coordinate 25,399,119 downwards.
TAAGCCGGTCATTCAACCTTTCTGCAGGCCTTCTGCCCTCCACCCCACGAGTTGGCAGAGCAGGAGAGACTGCACCTGTTGTGCCCAGTTCGGGTTCTTCATCATTGCATGACCCACCCGAGGCAATAAATCGTTATGATTTCACACAGAGCTTCAGACACAACTTCCAAATAGAAGTGTTCCTATAGTGTCAGCCATGACGCAGCATCTCATTCCCTTCTCAAGGTTATTGTTGGAATAATTTTTGGATGGTTCAGAGTGTTTAAAGTGTGTTTGAATGTTTTAAAGTTTTAAGGTGTATATGAATGAAACAATTCTTGTTTGGGCATGTATAAAACAATTGGAATCTGGGGACAGCATGATTGGGTTGTCAGGTACCACCTCAATTAATTGATCACCTATTTACAGGTTTAATAATGTAGAGTTTAACACGTGTGGGATGAGAGGTTTGGGTATGGTCGTTAACTCTGGTCTGAGATTGCACGGCCTGTGTAGAGTGATTAACGGTGGGGGTAACAACAGTTTGGCAGGCCTTTTTAGTGGTAGACGAAACTTGGAGCTGTATCAAGGGTCGTGTAAATAAATTGTGTTTGTCTTTGTTATTGTGGTATATCTGAGGATTACTCCTCGGCTTTACATTTAGGTGATGATATTGCATGGCTAGTCGTGTGCACTGTAAATAGTTCTGTGTTTTACTTTGTAATTTTGGGATGTCAAAAATCACTGTATAATTTTGAAGTGTGATCTGAATCAGGGGAGATATTTTGCTGATTGTGCTGCATTTGAAATGAAGCTGGATTGAAGTGGTGATTGCATTGTTAATTCTTGTATTGCGTAAATACACCGCGGTGTATGGAATGTATACAAGTTGAATTTGAGACATATGTTTCAGAGATATGCTGTAAAAAAATAACGAAGAGAAGCCGAAGGTGATATTGAAATAGTTCCGACTTGAAATTAAGATTAATATTGTGTTGAAACGACCATCCACTTATAGAAGGTAAAGACCAGTGCCTGGCGAGTGTATATATATATATATATATATATATATATATATATACACATATATATATATATACATATATATATATATACATATATATATATATATATATATATATATATATATATATATATATATATATATATATATATATATATATATATATGTATATCTATATGTATATATATACATACATATATATATATATATATGCTAGTACCTCTTGCTTAGAAACGTGTGGTCTGACATCTGTGGTGTCCATATGTTAAAGAATGGAAAAGGTAATGGGGTGTTAAAACTGTTATGTTGAACAATAGAGCACTGTTATTAAAATTAAAAATAAATAAATAATAATAATAAATGACTGGTATCTCTATAGCAATCAAAGGTCGTAACTAAAAGAAAATTCCTGAAACATAGAAAAGACAACACATTTCCTCACTTATCAGCAGCATAGCTGTGTGTGTGCGGAAGAGATTTTGCTGTGTGGGGGTGTGACTGCGAGTGTGTGTGTGTGCGCAAGGTCACTGCATGAGAGTGTATGTGTGCAAATTCTGTGTGAGGAGAGAAAGTGAGAGAGAGAGAGAGAGAGAGAGAGAGAGAGAGAGTGTGTGGTTGGCTAACAGGGATTTTTGCTTTGAAGGATTAAGAGTGCATGACATTAATGGGCAGTTCAGGAAAAAAAACTAAAAATATTGTATTTTTACCCCAAACAATACCCAGTGCCACTTGTAAAAAGTTTATCACACAAATTTTGCACACCAGGCATAACCAAAGGGAAAGGGTAGTTAGGAAGAATCCACCTAGAGCTTGGTTCTGTATTTTATTAGGTCATTCAATAACTTGTAGGAGTTGTGACGAAACTACACTGCCTTTATTGAAACACTGAGATACCTTACTGGTGTCCTCTTCTGGATGTGTACTGTTATCTTTTTCAGACTGCATAAACTTGGATGGCCCTCCGAGAATTAGACACAGAGACTAGAGGTATACACACACACTTTTGGGATGAGCGAACATACAAAGATAGAGATGGTGTAGAGCGACGGCAGTCAGAAGATTTGATTAGAAACAAATTGTGGGCTTTAACAAAGCTTTAAGGCTCGTATACTTTGCAGAGAACTTTCCCTGGCACAGATTGGTATGAAGAACTTAGAAAAGTTTGGAGGCCCAAATTATTGAGTCCAGTATTGCATGCATTGGTTGAGGCCTCAACCCCCAGCAAAGCCACTATTCTTTTGTTTGATTACATTGGGGACCCACACAGAGAAGATGAACCATTAGTGGAATTGTTTAATCTGAGACCAGATCAATATAATTATTGTTCAGAATAAAGAACAATTGTAACAGTAGAGCCCAGGATCATGCAATGGGAGAGAGGATTGGCAACATTAATATTAATTGATAAGATTAATATAATTGGAGAGAAGTTAAGGAAAAATCTAGTAAAACCCTGTGAGACAGTTGATTCACTGCGAAAAAATTATGTTGGTAACGTAGCTGATAGAACTTTTGTGGACAATAAGAAAAAATTAAATGTAAGATCTTTATTTAAATGCAATTTTATAATAATAATTTTCGTAAGTATTTATAATGTTGAACTAAATAAAATTTAAATTGTTCACTTTAATTGCATTTTCTTAGTATTTTGAAATCCAGGCTCGCTAAACTGAAAAACGGGCACAGCAAAAACTGTTAATTTAGACACATTATGGTAACTTTAATATAAATCTAACATAGAGTTCACTGAATGGTTATGTGGAAAATATATATAGTTATCGAGAATGAACATAGAATGTGCCCTAGATTGTTGAGTGATTTACAGACGTTTGGAGATTGTGGAATGGTTTGCATGATAAGGAAAAAGAGATAGGGTTATTGTGGGAGTAATTTTTGGATGGTTCAGAGTGTTTAAAGTGTGTTTGAATGTTTTAAAGTTTTAAGGTGTATATGAATGCATTCTTGTTTGGGCATGTATAAAACAATTGGAATCTGGGGACGCATGATTGGGTTGTCAGGTACCACCTCAATTAATTGATCACCTATTTACAGGTTTAATAATGTAGAGTTTAACACGTGTGGGATGAGAGTTTTGGGTATGGTCATTAACTCTGGACTGAGATTGCACGGCCTGTGTAGAGTGATTAACGGTGGGGGTAACATCAGTTTGGCAGGCCTTTTTAGTGGTAGACGAAACTTGGAGCTGTATCAAGGGTTGTGGAAAACCAACTATAGGTGTATGGGTACCTCGAGGAGGGGAGAGTTGGGCCCTCAGTCAGAGGTCAGAGGAGATAGAGCTGTGAGTACGTGAGAGAATGCAGTTAAAAATGCAGGCTAGTGCAAATGTAAAGAAAAATAGAGCAATAAATTAAACCCAAGAAATTAAAGATGGAGCAGAGGTCCCGAAATTCAACCATGATGTCTTCAGAGGTCAGAGTGAACTGCTAAATGGAAAAAGCTAGAAAGTGCCACTAATAAGAGCACAGATGTCCATTATTTTTATATGACTGATCTCGAAAAGTCCAATTATAATGGAATGTGAAAGAGTTATAAATTAAGAGATAATGGTGTCCAGAAGAACCTGAAATTCCAAAAAAAGTTAGGTGGGATTTTCTCAGTAAAGAGGGTTTGGTTTGAATATTATGAAAAGATAAGAGAAAAGAATAAAAGGCTATGTTTTGTGATGATTATTTCAGAGGTTGTTGGGATGTACATTCGTGAGCAGCTCAATTCTTGTAACCAGCGCTGATTACAATTAAAACCTTGTATCTGCATTCATCCAGTCTGCATGATTCGTCTTCTTTAGTTAGAGTCCTTTTTGACTGAGCTGTCAGGTCAATGTGGAGTTTGGAGTCAGATTTTAGCGAAGTATTAATTAGTTAGTTTTATTAGAGTATTAATTAGAGTAGTATTAAATAGAGCATTATACTTTCAGACAAAAAATATTATATACATATGACCCAGATGTCAGTGCAAAGCGATTGTGGATTAATGAAGCAGCAGTCAAAGACCAGGACTGCCTCATCTTCATGGACAATGGAAACGGCATGGACTATGACAAGATGCATAAAATTCTCAGGTCTGGAGAATGAATTATCCTTCTAAAGGGAATTAGATAAATCAGTTATATAGTTTAACTGCACACAGTTAAATTCACTGCTTACTTATCACAATGACAAAATCATACTCTCTCACTCTTACTCAGTGTTGGTGATAAGTGATACGCAGATGGTAAGAGGCCATGTTACAGTTGCTCTATTTAGTAATGGTTTTAAGTCCATATCAGTGGTTTCCCAGAGTTATCATCCATGACTGGATCACCAACTGACCCCACTGAACTCGATCAGTGGATATCGTTTTGCCAAACCCTAGATAATGTAGTTTCACTTAATAATTAGAGAGAAACCTAGCACACTTGCATAGTGATCACATGTGCACCTTAAAACAGACCACAAGAAAACTATAACATAAATGGTGTTAATCTAAACTGGGAGAATTTCAAGTATCATGGAAGGACAACCTCCTAAGCTACAGGAAATCTCTTAGTACTGCTAGATCAGCCTATCACTTCACTCTAATTAAATATAAAATAATCTCAGATTTTTATTTAATACTGTAGAAAAATTAACTTGGAATTAAACCAACAGTTTCATAGGAATTAGTAACATCAATATGCTGCATCAATGACTTGGCAAAATGACTTGACTTTATGACAGTCAGACTTATCAGAGCACAAAGACAGTGCTGGTTAGAGTGGCAAGTGACCGACTACTGGCCTCTGATCAGGGTTGCTGATCCTTGTAGCTGTTGCTTGACCTTGTTTAAGCTTTACACCAGTGAAGTTACTATTCTCCTTGATAAGCTTGAAAATGTTGTAGTTAAAGAAACAGCCCTCTCCTGGCTCAGGTTTAGTTTGACTGAATATCACTTTGTAGATGTAAATCATTAGGTGCATACACAAGCTTCAGTTAGTCTAGAAAGCAGCAGCTATGGTCCTAACAAGAATCAGAAGATATGAACACATCATCTTATCCACAGTACATTGTATCCCAGTCAAATTTCACATTGAATGTCAAATACTGCTGCTGACCTCTAAAGCACTGAATGCTCTGGCAGTATCTGAGCAAACCTTTGTTGACCCAACATGCCTACATTGATCAAAAGGTGCAGGCTATTTGTTGGTAGCAAAGGTTATTACAGGAGGCAGAGCTTTTTCTTACAAAGCCTTGCAGTTGTGGGACAGCTTTCCAATGTGTGTTGGAAGATCAGATCACTCAGATCACAGAACTCAGATCACAATTAAGAGTTTAAGACAGAAAACATTTTTTTTTATGAATAATTTTTTTTTTTTACCTAAAGGAACAGATTTGGATGGTTCATTGGCAAGGAGTGTTTTGATAAACTGGGATGTTTTCCTACACCATTATATGATTCCAAGCATGCCTAAGTCTCTCTCTCTAACACTACACATTCTACTCCTGAGATAACAGTGATTCTGACCGCTTCTTCTCTCCAGTCCTGCCTGATCCATCCTTATGCCCTACTTCTGGCTGGAGACTCATTTCTCAATCATCAAACATTTGATGGCATAAGCAGGAAGGAAGTTAAAACTATAATGAATTCAGAAATTATACTGATGCTTATACATACAAGACATACTTACAAGACATACTTCAGGTGAAGTGAACAGATGTGTGATAGCCAAATCTGGAAATACAGTTGAGTCATAAGAGTCACAAGCAAATACTTTTAGAGAAGGGGGACCACAGACAGGGCCTATACACCTAACCTAAGTGTCATGAAATGGGGTGCCTCCACAGAGCAGGATCAGACCCAAATGCAGAGATAGCAGCCAGTCAGGATAATTAACTTTATTTTTAAAAAAAAAACAAAAAAAAAAAACACATACATACATGGGAAACACTGGGAAAGAAAACTGACCAATAGCAAAACAAAACAAAGTCCACAGAGAGCAGAAGAGGCACATAATTATGATGAGGACTCAGCAAAAACAAAAGCAACATGACCAATATAGATAGGGACAGGTGTACAGTGAAGGGGGAGCTAAGAATTAGGCAGGGCAAACAGACAAACAAAACAGACATGAAACAAAACAAACCACATGACACAGAAAAGCCACTGCCGGAAAGTACCCTAGTGACCTAATGTCCAACTATCCTGACAGTATCCCCCCTCAAGGCACAGCTCCTGACGGTCTAAGAGGGTAAGAGGGCGATGGTCCCAACAAGGAGCAGGGAGGAGCGCGAAGCACAGTGAGGTCTAAGGGGGGGGGAGCCAGCGAGGGACATGCCGGCAAAGCCAAAAGGCCCCAAGTGCCGTCCAAAGCCAAGTCGGAGGACTGAGCGACATCCTCGGCCAAGCAGAAAGCCCGGCAAATGTGCCGGCCCAAAGCTATCCCACTGGGTCTGTATATGACTGAGTCATTCTGTCATGAAACAGGGTACCTCCACAGAGCAAGATCAGACGCAAATGCAGAGATAGCAGCCAGTCAGGATAATTAAATGTATTTTTTTTTAAAAACAAATACATACACGGGAAACACTGGGGCAGAAAACTGACCAATAGCAACATGAAGCAAAATCCAAGAGACACACAATTATGAAGAGGACTCAGCAAAAACAAAAGCAACATGACCAATATAAATACGGAAAATAATAATGACAAATTAGGAACAGGTGTGCAGAGATAGGGAGGGGCTAAGAATTAGGCAGGGCAAACACGTGAAAACACAAAACAAACCACATGACACAGAAAACCCGCTGCTGGAAAGCCCCCTAGTGTTCTGGAAGGGAAATGTCCAACCATCCTGACAATAAATTCTTCCTTGGCATTGAATCCCTGTGGATACAGATGTCCCTCAGATTGGTAGATCTCAAACAAGATAATGAAAGAGTATACATATTGGTCAAAAAAAAAAATTTTCTTTTTTTAAACATGCACAAACAATAATCATTAAAAACTAAATAGGTATGATTTTTATTGATGGAAAGAGTTAAAAATTATTAGTATTTAGAAATTTTGTAGACTTTACACCAAACTATAAAGTCTTAAATAATACCAGAACATATCCTACACTGATGTGCATAGCAACAAACACTTCTTGCACAAACACTTCTTGCACAATGCTTGTGCTTGGTGCACAAGCATTTATACAAACAGGAAGTCAGCAACCATAGTGATGGAAACCACAACAGTTTCTTGGAAAAAATAAAAGATGTTTATGAAGTAGTTTTACAAAGATTCTGTTTATTTAAACCAAAGACAGGTCAAACAACTCTAATTGGTGATCCTACTGAGTTTTTATAGTTCATGTTTTTAGATATGTACAAAGTTAATCAGTTCTCTTTTTTGAACGATGAGACTGATTAAACCCCATAGACTGATCAAACCCTGAAATGCTAATGCATTCATCAGAATTTTTACTACAGCGTATGCTAGACTTGAACTTTACTATCTGATGGATCAATTGAATTAACATTTTTTGTAGACGAATGCAATAATTTTTTTAAGTAAGGGAGGTGACTGGATTCCGCCTTTGAGCGATTATGTGGGCGGACTTAAGAGCAAATTAGACAAAGGTGATCAAATTTTAGAGTTCATAAGTGTGGGCCCTAAAACCTATGGATAGAGAACTATGAACACCAATGAAAGCTAAAGGCATTACTCAAAATTACACCAAATCTGAAGTTGTTCATTTAAAATCGCTGACAGAGCTTGTGGGTGAACGAGTGAAAAATCCAGATCAATCCAGGCAACATGTAACCACGCATAACAAGCAAAATTCATCTTTACTACGAATCATTTTAATCGTCAAATCCACACAATTCAGTAAAAGTTGATATTTACAAAATACACGAATATGTCAAATCAGGTCAAAGGTGTTGCTTTCAGCACTAAACTAGGCCCTTTGTTAAGACCTTTGTTTCGACCATCGGGATCAGCGACATCCATATGTCTCACTGTGTCACTGTGTCCAGGATTTTTTTCCCTTAGTTGAGAAGACATTTGAATATACCATGGTATGGGCAGGGGCATGTTTACCATTACGCCCCAACATTGCCTAAGATTTACCTTTGATTTGCACAACAGTAATATTGAGTATATAGAATTAAGTGAGACAAATATAAACCAGATATATTTTACTTTGAAATGTGTAACAGCACACAAAGTTGTTACAGTTATAGGTATAAGACAAAAATTGTTGTCTTAAAAAAAATAAAAATAGTGTCCACTGTCTTACTCAAAATGATACAGAATCCTTTTAGCTGTAAGAAATTAAAGGTCTTTTCTTGGTTTTACCTTAAGCAAGAGTCTTCTTTTTGTCTGTTGTCTTGCATATTCAAAAATCTCGTCCTTTTAGCTGAATTCTTCTTTTTCTCAATTCTTCTGAGATGCTCACTCATTATAGGGTCAAACTGTGCCACTCTACCTGTCCAAGAAAGCCATTATGGGACTCTAAAAGCTTTTCTAAATGCCCTCTTAGCGCCTGGTTTCGTGCTGCTAAATGACAGACAGTTGCAATTATTCTACTTAAAACAGCCTTTTAATGCTGTGTTAAAAGGGCATGTAATTCCTGACTCTTGCTGTCAATACTTTTTACTGATTTCATTCGGTTTTCGAGTTCGCACCAGGTTTGCATATTTGCGTGATGCACTTTACCTTTTTCATGCTCTTTTAAGTGGTTGTGGATATTGATCCATGAGCGAAATCCGCTACTGGATTGTAGACTACTGGAAGAGGTGCTTCCCCTTTCAAAGAGCTTACAACAGAAACAGAACACAAATCACTACTGACTGAATAAACAACCAATTTCTCTGTATTCTCTCCTCGTTTTTCATTTTTTTGTAATAACAGTCCACAGTGAAACAATGAGGAATTTTGTCACAGTTTTGAGGAAAATTAAAATCTTTTATTTGAACTGGTCCCCTTTTGACAGTGCTGCATCTTTGTTGGTCAGTTATTTTCTCAGGCCAAAGTGCTGGGTCATCAGAAAGCACGATTTCGATTAAGAGTAGATTGTGGGGCAGGGGCTAGGTATCAGGGACAGGGCATTCATCTCTGCTGCCGACAAAAGTAGTGACAGGTGCAGCCGCAGCATGTTTAGTGTGCGGCATAGCTGGGTCTTTCTTCTCTTGAGATGTTTCATTTTGATTTTTAGGTGAAAACAATGTTGTAAGCTTTGGCAAACTTTCAGTATTTGATTTCTTTTCTTTAGTTTTCTTTTGTTTTTGAGCACTGCTTGGATAAGTGTGCTTCGTGGTTGATTCTTTCTATGTGTCTGGGCCGCACACTAATAAATGATGCTTGTGGCTAGTAGGGGGCCGCCCAAGCCTGTGGGGCCCCACGCAATTCCATGCTTTGCATGGTGGGTAAACATGCTACTGGGTATGGGTATGTACTGCTAGATTGAGAAATAAAAGACGATCACCTAGCATGACATCCATTTGTGAGAAAAAGACGATGCTATTGGGCAGTTGACAAGCCCATCCTTTGCATCGTTAGCTATATTGGTACCATCACTGTTCACAATTTTAAAGGCTATGCATAAAAAAAGTCGAGGTAATCCTCACTGTTTCCAGCCACAAAGAACTCCAGGGGTCCGTTGTCTGGGAGAACAAAAAGCAGAGGTATTTTGACATAAGTGTATTTGTCGATACTCGTTTGGGTATAAGGTAGTGTGAATATATCCAATTCATACTTTGTACACTCTGAGAATAGGCTGTGTAAAAAAAACATGATGTTAGAAAATGTTCAGCTGCTTTCTTCTTTGAGATATGAGAGGATGCTTCTTGTCTCTCTGTATGTTTTTTTCACAATGGTTTTGATTTTAGTTATTATGTGTCTTTTATTCAGAATTGTGCATCAATGTCCGGGGCATCTTTTGATCCATTTTGATTCTGTGTGTCTTGTTCATAATGTTGCTCACTACATCACTTACAATACCTTTTTGGCAGCTGTTTTTTTAAACGAGGTTTCGCCGTAGCAAAGCCATTCTAAAAATAACCTTGAACAGACCTCCAAGACCCACCCCATACATGCTGGAAGTGCCATGAACACCCGGGAGACCATTTCCTGCCTGGTTGATGTAATAATCCACATAAGTCTGTGGCTCAACATATCCCCAATATATAATTTTTACAGATAGTATGAATGTTTAGCAGATCTAAAGTGTAGTTTAACTCTAAACGTTCTGTAACTGAAAGGTATGTTTGTTCTGATTTGACTTCGATTACTATATCGGTATACACTATATTGCCAAAAGTATTCGCTCACCTGCCTTGACTCGCATATGAACTTAAGTGACATCCCATTCCTAATCCATAGGGTTCAATATGACGTCGGTCCACCCTTTGCAGCTATAACAGCTTCAACTCTTCTGGGAAGGCTGTCCACAAGGTTTAGGAGTGTGTTTATGGGAATTTTTGACCATTCTTCCAGAAGCGCATTTGTGAGGTCACACACTGATGTTGGACGAGAAGGCCTGGCTCTCAGTCTCCGCTCTAATTCATCCCAAAGGTGTTCTATCGGGTTGAGGTCAGGACTCTGTGCAGGCCAGTCAAGTTCATCCACACCAGACTCTGTCATCCATGTCTTTATGGACCTTGCTTTGTGCACTGGTGCACAGTCATGTTGGAAGAGGAAGTGGCCAGCTCCAAACTGTTCCCACAATGTTGGGAGCATGGAATTGTCCAAAATGTCTTGGTATGCTGAAGCATTCAGAGTTCCTTTCACTGGAACTAAGGGGCCAAGCCCAGCTCCTGAAAAACAACCCCACACCATAATCCCCCCTCCACCAAACTTTACACTTGGCACAATGCAGTCAGACAAGTACCGTTCTCCTGGCAACCGCCAAACCCAGACTCGTCCATCAGATTGCCAGATGGAGAAGCGCGATTCGTCACTCCAGAGAACGCGTCTCCACTGCTCTAGAGTCCGGTGGCGGCGTGCTTTACACCACTGCATCCGACGCTTTGCATTGCAATTGGTGATGTATGGCTTGGATGCAGCTGCTCGGCCATGGAAACCCATTCCATGAAGCTCTCTGCGCACTGTTCTTGAGCTAATCTGAAGGCCACATGAAGTTTGGAGGTCTGTAGCGATTGACTCTGCAGAAAGTTGGCGACCTCTTCGCACTATGCGCCTCAGCATCCGCTGACCCCGCTCCGTCAGTTTACGTGGCCTACCACTTCGTGGCTGAGTTGCTGTCGTTCCCAAACACTTCCACGTTCTTATAATACAGCTGACAGTTGACTGTGGAATATTTAGGAGCGAGGAAATTTCACGACTGGATTTGTTGCACAAGTGGCATCCTATCACAGTTCCACGCTGGAATTCACTGAGCTCCTGAGAGCGACCCATTCTTTCACAAATGTTTGTAAAAATAGTCTGCCTGCCTAGGTGCTTGATTTTATACACCTGTGGCCATGGAAGTGATTGGAACACCTGATTCTGATTATTTGGATGGGTGAGCGAATACTTTTGGCAATATAGTGTATGTGTATATGTGGTTCTTCATGGCCAGTGCGTAGTTCAGCTTATCACAAGAAATAGTAATGATTTTGTTGTTTTTATCCCATATACTGTATTTACGCATCTCAGTAACCAGACAAAGCTGTCACCAACTCCTTGATGGTAATGATCAGTAATGTCTGCCTATACACCATTCAGGCATTACATTATGACCACCTGCCTATTATTGTGTTGGTCCCCCTTTTGCCAAATCAGCCATGACCCATCAAGCCATGGACTCCTATAAGTCCTGTAAGTTGCTCCATGGATCTGGACTTGTTTGTCCAGCACATCCCACAGCATGGCCACCCTGACTGGTCTGCGGCTATGCAGCCCCATATGTAACAAACTGCAATGCACTGTGAATTCTGACAACTTTCTCTCAGAACCAGCATTAACTTCTTCAGCAATTTGAGCAACAGTAGCTTGTCTGTTAGATCCGACGACATGGGCCAGCCTTTGCTTCCCACATGCATCAATGAGCCTTAGCCGCCCATGACCCTGTCGCCGGTTCACCACTGTTCCTTGGACCACTTTTGAAGAATACTGACCACAGCAGTCTTGGAACACCCCACAAGAGCTGCAGTTTTAGAGATGCTCTGATCCAGTTGTCTAGCCATCACAATTTGGCCATTGTCAAACTCGCTCAAATCCTTATACTTGCCCATTTTTCCTGCTTCTAACTTTGAGGACATCATGTTCACTTGCTGCCTAATATATCCCACCCACTAACAGGTGCTATGTTGAGAAGATAATCAGTGTTATTCACTTCACCTGTCAGTGGTCATAATGTTATGCCTGATCGGTGTACATAAATTGTGTAACAACCTGCATGGATATCAACGGGGTTAACAGCTTGTCAGTCGTCATTCTGAAAGGTTTTGAGGTCTCCATTTGTACTTTCTATTTTAACAGGGTTATAGGTTATCACCATGTCGAGATTAATTTTTTGTAACATTTTTTAAATTTCATTAAACAGTTCTTTGAAACTTTGATAATATCCATGGCTGATATTAAAGAAACTGTATTGTACTTTATTTCCTTCCTTCAAAAAAACATGACAGCTGTAATAATTAGTGCCAGCTATAGATATATTCAACCTCTGAAAGTGATACTTGGCAGTCTTTATACAATTCGATTGGTTTGGCGAATTTAGTAGTATAGTGAGAGATCTTGTTATTAGGGTAAATGTCCATTGATGCATTGTTGGAAGGGTGAATCTGCCCTCTTCCATGGTTTAATGTTTATAGGTTACAGATAGATTTGCGATGAACCCTTTTAAATTCTAACACGCAATGTCAACTACTTCTTTGGCCAGAACCCAGAAATTAAATTTATCAGGCCACCCCACCCATTTCACTAGTTTTGGACCTTTTCAGACAATATTTTTTCTATTTTCAACACTGTTGCGAATTCACCAAAACAGACCAGGGGACTCGGTAGTAGTGTTTAGCAAGAATGTTTCATTGGAGATCAGAACACACTGTGGTGGTACTTTAGTCACCAAGCCCAGTGAAAACAAACATGCGTTACAGTTTTAAAGGCCTTGAGTGGGCAGGCCTTTAAGGTGTGACAATGCAAAAGCCTAGAGGTGATACTCTTAAACAAAGCACTGAATGGGAGAAAGGTCCCCAGACTTGGCTCTCTAACTGTCACCTAGTTCACAGTTCCTGATCACCATCTGATTTGATCACCATTTGGTGACCTTAAAATATGTTTTCCTACAACCCCACCTAAACAACCCTAGGGTTCTAAACAACTCTCACAATTCGTAAACTTAGCATTTTATCAGCTTGTTGTTAGTTTACACTCTCGTAATAGGTCTTAGCATTTAAGGGGTGTAGTTCTTGACGTGAGCTATTGCCATGCCTTTGTGCTGAAGATTAGTAGCCTGTTATGAATATTAACATAATGAAACTGACTAAAACAACTATTTCGCTAAAACTTGAGCATGACTGGCCAAAAGAGCTTTCAAACAATGAGAAATTTTCCATGGTTATATTATAGAGTTTTATAAATATAGTGCTAATATCCTTTCATAGTCGGTCTAGTCCCTCGAATCAGACCTGTCCAACATTCATGTCTAACAATTATGCAGGCACCATGTTGTGAAACAAGAATATAATCTAGTGCTGCTCTGTTCTGCAGTATCTTCCATTAGTCCAGGCAGCATGAAGTTCTTCAGATGGTTCTCTATAGATGTAGATGGTTCAGCTAGCAGGTGCTGCAGTGATGAATGCAGGAAATTGTTCATGCCTACCTGTGAACAAAAGAGGAAAAAAGAAGAAAAAGATGAAAGACAAACAAGACAATACAAACAGGACAAAATGTGTGGTTTTTGTTTTTTTGTTTTTTAAGAATGCTAGGTTAAACTTCAGTTTGATCATATAGTGGTTTCATTTGTTGGTGTAGTTCCTTGCCCTAATCTAAAAATACTGACACCTATGGACCAGTTAGGTAGGGATGAACTAGAAAAGGGGAACCTATGTAGAAGTCTTCCCCCCTTGAGTTGGCCCCCGTGGCCTATTGCACATCGGTTCTTCCTTGGGCTCCTCACTGGTCCGTGTGTTCTAGTCTGTCCCTATTGGTGGTAGAACTACTTTTTTTCCCATGGCAAAGCAGAGTTTAAATCCTTTCTGAAGAAGAGGATAAACCAAATTTTTTCTTACTAAAGTAGAGGATTAACCAAAATCTTCTCTGAGAAAACAGAGGACAAACCCAATTTTTTCTGGTGAGACAAAGGCCAAACCAAATTCTTCTTTGCCAAAGCAGAGGATAAACCAAATTCTTCCCTACCAAAGTAGAGAATCAACTAATTGTTAACAAATAACTGGGGCTAACCTTTCCTACTGAAAACAGAGGATAAACCAAATTCTTCCCTACTGAAGTAAAGGATCAACTAATTGTTAGCACACAACTGTGGCTAACCTTTCCTGCCGTAACAGAGGATAAACCTTTGTTAAAACACCCTACAGCTGTGTTTAACACTTCTCTTGCAAAGCAGAGGATATTAAAAACTGGTCTGTAGTGGTTCTTTTATAGACTGACACTCACCAAATCATAGCTGAGTTGAAGAAGTTCAGTCTGGACTGGTTTCAAGTGAAAAGCTCTATCTGGGTCATGGCAACATCTGTTGTGAATTCACCAAAGCAGACTAGAGGACTCGGAAGTAGTGTTCAGCAGGGATGTTTTATCTGAGATCAGAACACACTTTGGTGGTACTGTAGTCACCAAGTCCAGTGAAAAGTAACATGCATTACAGTTTTAAAGGCCTTGAAGGTGTGACAATACAAAAGCCCTAGCCCTAGATTCTACAGTGATCATAAAATGTTTTCCTACAACACCCTGTCCTTGCCAATAATAAACTTTTGAAACTCTGGCTCGTAAAATGTTCCCTTATTTTTTCCCACCATGATAGTCTTGTACTTTATATACTGGGGGATCTCTCTGTATCCATTCAGATATTGTACAGTATTCATTTGTACTATTTTGTTTGTAACCTTTTCAAACTGTCCTTTTAAATGGGAAAAACAACACAGAGATTAAGCTGGAAATTGGCTTTATTCACATCGACAGGCTTTATTTTGATGCTGGAATGGTAATTGTGATTGTACCCAATGGACCAAGTCCTGTACAACTTCTGTGTGCTTGCTCATGTTAAAAGATGTAAAATATCTCCACATCCTGGTCTTTGGTGTTCTGTTGAACCTTTCACACACCATTGCTTTTTGCCCTGTGCCCGTATCAAAGAGAATAACGCTATGCTTTGTTCCAGCTAGAGCACTGAGAGATGCAACACACCAAGCGGAGTGGTTGTGCACACCTCATAGACCACACAATGGGTAGTCCCTGCCTGAAGGACCATGTGAATTGGATGACTGATGGGAGGGGCTAATGATAGGGCCTGCAAGTATCCTGGACACTTGCACATGCTTGTGGCGCATAACTCTGTAACCCTGTACAGGCAATTGAGGAGGTAAACCCCCTAATCTTGAGCTAGAAGAGAAGTGGTCTCATGTGCAGAGAGCCAAGGGGGTAATGTTGCTTCCTCCTTTCTTTTTCTGACGGACTCCTCAAGGCCATGGCCTTTTAGAGATACACCCTAGCCAATGAGAGAAGTGCCTTCAAAATTGTTTAGTGACAGCCTCCTGTTCCACTTGGGTAATACAAATTATTGGCTCTAATAGCCTGACTCTTTCTTGGAGAGTGGAACATGTTCTATGGCCCCTTGTCCTAGAGAGGGAGAAGTTCTTGCTGCAGGAATGGGATTTGTTCCATGTGCACAAATTCAGTGGGCAACACACCTAAAAAACAAGAGGGGGGGGGATTGGATTCTTTAACCCTTCTTTATGGTGCCCCATTGTGAGTATGCCAACTATCCTCTCCCCCATGTGGACGATCTGGTGGAGAGATTGGGAAGGGCCCAGTTTATTTCCACACTAGACCTGAAAAAGGGCTACTGCCAAGTGGCTCCAGATGCCAAGGGGAAAGTACCGGCAGTACTGGGTTCTCCTGTTTGGGCTGCATGGAGCACCCACAATGTTTTAACGATTGATGGACATTGTGTTACGTCCTTATCGTCAATTTGCTGCAGCCATGACTACATCTTGACAATGTAGTCATTCATTCTTCTACATGGGCCAACTACCTACACCATCTGGGGAGGTCCTGGGAGTCCTCCAGAAAGCCGGACAAAAGGCCAATACAAAGAAATGCCTTCTGGGCTGACCAAGGCTCAGTACCTGGGCTACAGTTACAGTATAGCCAAGGTATGCTTATGCTGCTGAAAAGGGTGCTCAGTTTAAATACCCTCAGCCCTCTAAACAAAGAACAGGTGCACCTATAAAAACCTATAAAACAAGAGATGGGGGGTTGGATACTAAACCCTTTATGGTGTCTAGAACCCATAAGACAATTGTCAGAAGTTGCCAAGCTGCTAAGTGATCTGATACATGTGCCATTCTGGCATTTTCTATCTGTTCAGAGCATGGTGGGACACAAGCTTAGGATGGATGAGCCACCGGATGCACTTGTTCCCTGAAGCAGTGGAGTTGGCAGAGGCTCCCCCTGAAAGCAATGGGGGATTCAGAGACATGGTGAAATGGTGAGCTTGAACCCGCCCTGATGGGACTGCTCTTGGAGACCTGGTTAGCAAGTCTTTTTCATCTCAGGCCTTTAGAAGATGACAGTCCTCAGATCACCCTTCCCCAAATGTGGCTGCTCCAAGTGCGCTGCAAAGCCTCTCTATCTTTGCAAGAGGCCCAGGTCTATGGCCCAGTGGAGATCCACTACTGCCTCAAGGACTAATCCCTCAGCCTTATCAAGCTCCCTCAGCAGGTCACCTGGCAGACCTGAAAAACTGCCATAGTGTGAAGGGACTAGTCTGACCTGCTGCCACATGGGCTTTGCATATAAAGACAGAAGTAGTTGTACACGGTCTAAGGGGAGAAAAGTGGGTTTTCTCCATGACATTTCTGATTAGGAGAAAAGATAGTTCTGGACAGGAGCTTCTTAAGAGAAAAACTCATACAGTCAGCTCTCAAGTGCTGAGTGTTCTGCTCCCAAACAACAAATGAAAGAGTGCACAAGGTAGCACACATCTTTTTTAATTCTTTGCTTGCCATATTACTGAGAAACACAACAAAGTAGACAAAACAGATGGCAAAATAGACAATTCACATGGACAGCTTGCTGAAGACAAAGAATCTGGCAAATTTGATATAGATGTCTATTTAAGGTTTTGTTGATGCATGTTGCTACATTATCTGACCACCTCAGCCAATTAGATTTGCCATATGTTTACATGTGCTTCAGGGTGTTCCCATAGCATCAAGCCATGATGCAGCATTAAGTTCCCTGATAGGGAACACCATGTAAAGCAGAAAGATATAATGTTTTAGCTCATTGGTATGCTTTATAGAGTACTATGCTAAAGCTATAATAATTGATGATTAAGTCGTGATAAGTCTGGACATGTTATTCAAACACAGCTGTATTCGTCTGCTTGTTATGAGTTTGTTTAATGTGGTTGCACTCTAGGACCCCAATAACTCCCACTCCTGTGCTGTTAGCCTGGCAACAGAATGCAATAAACACTATAAATATCATCAGAAAAAAATTGTAAAATCACACCAGAACTAAATGTGACTGCATATCAATTGTACAACATGTTTTTTTCTTGCATGATAAATACCCATAAGTAGTGGGGTATATTGGAATACATATCCTTAATTAAAATGATGTGTAATCTGTCATAGATTATCTTGTAGCTGACAGCACTTGATAAGTAAGGAACTCATGGCTACCACTGAATATCAATCTCAGAAATACTTAATGCTAATTAAGGATGTTTTTGCCATAACTTTACTGTTCAACGTGACTTCACAAATTTACAGTATTTGATGAAAATATTGGGGGAAAAAACTACACCAGGTTGTGTATATAACTCTGAAGAGGATGTTTTGCAGGGTGATAGACAAGGATGGAAGGAACTGGGACCTCCTCCTGCCTTATGTCTGGGTTTTGCCATCTGGGAACCCCACACACATCGACAGGTTTCACCCCGTTCAAACTGCTTTTCAGACGGCAGCCTCCGGGACTGTTAGACATGGCCTTGGGAAGCCTGGGAGGAACAGCTGTTGCCCTACAGGTCTGTTATTGAATATGTTCAGGAAATGCAAAGTAGAATTTGCAAATTAACTCTTATCATCAAGGAACACATGGAGGCTATCCAGAAAGAGCAACAGTGAATTTATAACTAACCGGCACAACCACAAAAACTGTCCCCAGGTGACCAGATGCTGCTCCTTGTCCCCAACACTACCTGCAAATTCCTGGCACAGTGGCAAGGCCTGTACACAGTCATTGAGAGGGTCGGTATGGTCAACTACTGCCTGCAACAACCTGTTAGGCACGCAGACACACAACTTTACCATATCAATCTACTTAACAAATGGATGGAACTGGTTGCTGCTGTGTCTCCATTTGCTATTGCCCACACAGATCCCATGGAGTGTACCCTAATCCAGCAGGGGGCTGATCTCTCTCCGTACCAACAGCAGGACCTGACAGAGTTGGTAGACCAATATGCGGATGTCTTCTCCTTCTCCCCTGGCTTGACCCTCCTAGCTCACCATGAGATCAAGACCCCCCCGGGAGTGGCGGTAAAGCAGCGGCCGTATTGGGTTCCCAAAGCCTGCCATCAGGCCATAGAAGCAGAGGTAGGCCAAATGCTGCAGGAGGGCATCACTGAAGAGTTTGTCAGTCCCTAGTCCAGCCCCATTGTGATTATGCTAAATGAAATGACTTCGGGAGGCTCAACCAGGTTTCAGAGTTCGATAACATGCTTTTGCTGCAGTAGAGGGTGCTCAGTTTAGATACCCTCAGCTCCCTAACCAAAAAACAGGTGCATACCTTTCTTGTACTGCCTGGATATTATAGAAGACTTGTGCCTAATTTCTCTTCTATAGCTTTCCCCCTCTCAGACTTTACTAAGAAAGGACAACTGGATTGGGTACAGTGGACTGACACAACAGAGCAGGCATTCCAACAGGTTAAAAAAGCCCTCACCTGTGGCCCAATGCTTAGAAACCCTGATTTCAACCTTCTCTTCTTAGTATTTTACATTAGCTGAAATCTGAGCCACTACACCACAGTGGTACAAGAGGCCCTCATGAACAAGTGGGCCATCGAGCAGCTCAGGTGTTATCTGGCTGGTCAGCACTTTACATTGTTGACTCCAATGGATGGCCAAAGGAAATGACTCTAATGCCTGAGTAACTCTGGGGTTCCTTGCATTGCAGGATTTCTTATTCCAGGTGCAACCCCAAGCGGTAGCTCAACATGGGAATACAGACATTCTATCCAAGTGACATGCACTGTCAGCAACCACCGACAGTAGGTTTGGAGCTGGGGGGGGTGTTCACTGTGACAGTAGCAGCATGCACTGCCATCTTTCAACATCTTCCTTTCGCTTCTCTCACTACTACTGCAGTGCTGCTGAATGGACAGTGGCATTTCAGTACCATGCTTGTTGTGGATAGCCAGAGAGCACATGGCAGTGGGGCAGAGCAGCAAAAGACCACCAAAATCTCAACAGCCAATTGGAGTTGCACTGCTAACTCACCCTCTGGGAGAGAATGAGTGAGTTGCCTGAGGGACAACGGTTCCAACGAGATAAGACACCTTATGGCACGTAAACTAATGCACATTCTTTGCTCTCCAACACAGATTGGCCCAGAGAAACTGCCAAGGAAGAGGACAGCGACCATCCCTGAGCCTGCCACATGCTTTCAGGCACCTGGGTTTCGTCATACTGCCAAGCACTTCTTGGAAGCCTGCATCCAGCCATTTCACCATGAGGGACACCGAAGCCTCTCCCAAGCCCCTAGCTGCTGCAGATCTCTCCACTCTGCCACTAAGTAAACTCTTTTCTTTCTTCTGTGGTTTTGAGCAACTCTCTCACTTACTAATTGCACTTTTACTGCACTGTGAAATAAACCCTGCAATTGCTAATGCCCCACATACAATCTATGTGTCTGTGTCTCGCAGCTCTGAGTAGCCACAATAGGTAAGTGGAATTTTATTATTTTATTATTTGTTTATTTTTATGATCTGGACTGTAAAAAAGCGTTTTACTGCATGTCACATTGTGTTTGGTTGTGTATGACCAATATAATTTCAATTTGATTTGAAAATTTGAAAAAAATCCAAATTACATATTTTAGGTTATGAATAAAAATTAAAAATAGAAGTTATCTAGTAACAGGCAACAGAATATTTAAGAGACCTGACCTTGGAAAAAAAGAAAAACAGATTCACTTACCCATTATGTGAGGTTTGTACCATTTAGTAGGAACCCTCCTACAGTAAAAGGAAGTGAAGGAAAACTCTCTTCAGAGATTGTAATACTTTGTTTAGCCCAGGGGTGTCAAACTTATTTTAGTTCAAGAGCTAGTTTGATCTGAAGCGGGCTGGACCAATAAAATAATAGCATAATAACCTATAAATAATGAAAACTTTTTTTTCTTTTTTTTAGTGCAAAAAATTATAATTATATTATGAAAATGTTTACATTAACAAACTATTCTTTCACAACAATGTGAATAACCTGAACAAACTTAAATTTATTAAGAAAAAAAGTTTAATTTTATCCTCAGCTTAGGCTACACATGTGCATTAAAACTTATAGATCAGTGGATCTTCAAAGGAACAAAACATTTAGTAACAGACATCTGGAACTAAAAAACATATTAAGATATTTAACTTTATGATCAAACCAACTAAGACTCACTGTTTAACTTGCTCCTGAAACTTGGCATCTTTTACAAGTGCATCAATATCAGGTGTCAAATCCTGAGTAGCAGCCAATTTCAGAATGCCATTTAAGTAAGTCATTTAGATAGTCCCAAACATGCACCAACATGCAGAAAAATTTTTGCAGCTAGAGCTGTTAATTTGGCAAGAAGATACTGATAAAATGTGTCCAAGCCTGCTGAGGCAAATTTGTCCTTCAAACCTGAATCACACTGCAAGTCACTTATTTTAAGTTGGATGATCAGAAGCCTTTACTGTGAATGGCGAGTGAAAATTCTATCAAACCATTCATCAAAGACCTGAAGCTGTTGCTCAAACTCCTGTAGCTATCCGGTAATCTTGTCTTAGTTCCGTTACATGTCAATAGTACCTCCGGCCATGCACACATCTGTTAGACAAAGAAAATGAGTAGGGTCATCATTTGACAGCTGTGTCTCCCACAAAGCCAGCTTGAACTGGAATGCACATCTGCTGTCATAATACTGTGTGACAACTTTTCTGAGGCCTTGCAACATTTTGTTCAGATTATTCAAGTGCTCTGTAATATCCACCATTAAGTCCTGCAGCCATTTTGGGTTTGCTGCATTCCATCACTGGTTTGCCTTTCTTGTCCATGAACGGTCCAATTTCCTCTTGTAGATCAAAGAAACTCTTTAGCAAGGCACCTCAGCTTAACCACCTTACTTTGGTGTGGTATGGCAGGCCACAGGTAACATCTTTATCACTGAGAAAGCTGTAAAACTGACTAATTCAGACCTATGGTTTGGATGAAATTAACAGTTCGGATAATCATTTGCATGACATTTTTAACAACTTGCAGCACAATGCCTCCTGGTGCAAACTACAGTCAAAAGTCATGTCCTACATTTGCGGCCTGTACTTTTTCTCTGAATTTTGTTACAACACCTTTTTTTCCCAATCACTGACGGTGCACCATCTGTAGTCAGGCTGACAGCATGGGCCCAGTCCACTCCAACCGTGTCCAGCGCTCCAACAAGAGCATAGGTACCAACTCAAGAAACTCCTCTGTGGCGGTCAAAGTCTCATCAACACCACAAATGAATTTGGCCAGTTGAGCAACATCTGTAATGTCAGTCTGCAAAAATGCGGAGCCAGACTGTACACTGTACCCTTGTTGTGCCAGACCAGTTCACATGTTACCAGCTTCATCTTGATCCAAACATACAAGACAAACCTTTACAGGCCACATGCACAGAGTCTGTAATATGATTTTTTTATTGCAGTTCAAACACACACAAAGAAAGAAATAAAATACAAAGAAAAATGAAAAAATCTGAGTTATATATCTTTTTTCTTTATAAATATTCTACTAGCTGCATTATTCAGCAATATTAACATTTATTTGTGTACATAATCATGTAGCTTAGTAAATCAGGCCCTTGATGAGCACATTATATTGCATCAAACAAACTACCTGCTGTATATAACGTCCATGTTTTTCTCAGTTTTGCCCTACAGCGAAGTATAATATTTTTCATTTCAAGCACAGAATTTACAAAATGGGAACAGAAAAAAATGGAAGATTTTATGCCTATACATGAGCTGAATATATTACCACCCTTTACACATGATTATATATAATAATAATATGAAAGTTCAAATATGAATATGTATATGAAACTTAATTCTAAATACATGAAGTAAAAGGCAAAATGAATAAAGGCTAAATGTTATAAATGTGTAAAAGGGAAAAGAGACAGTACCTAAACCTTACATTTTTGGCTAAAATACACTGGAAACAATAAAAACTTCATATCTTGTCAAAAAATTTTTTAAACAGAATAAGGGATTTTAAAAATCTATATGCGTAGGTATTTTATTAAACAATCAATCAACCACTGTTTTTACTTAGATCTTATTTATAACTTGAGTAAGAATCTCATCAACATCTTCACAGTCGTAGTTCATCTGCTGAAGATTTAGATCAGGGACAAGGCTGACCAGGAGACATGCCACACTTTGCCTGAGTTCTCTTAACCTAAGGCTTTAAAGAAGAAAAAATCGACTTATGTTGCAGTGCAGGACTGGACTACAGGAGTAAGTATTCCATGTCAACTACCATAGTCTACATTATGTTGAACTGCACATCCTATATGATCATATAAAAATATAATACAGATTTTATTGGTATTGTGTTGATCTGCATATTTCCAGACTGGAGATCTTACCGGTATATCTGGGTGTCACTGTTTCCTTGCATGCTTTCCAGTCTGTCCTGTGTCTGATGCTGCTGAGTACCAAAGTGTGAGTCTCTCACTCTTCCTGAGTTGGAGGATTCTGCTGAAGTTGCACCACACCCCTCAGCAGAGGAAATAGGAAAATCTGTCTGCATCAATCGATCTTCTACACTTATTTTTACCTTTTCACTTTTTTTCTTTGTTTCCTCTAAATCTTTCTTCAGGCTCTCATAGCAGCTCGTCAAAGTGCAATTCTCATCTTCTAGACATTTCACCTGTGTGTGAGGATTTTGTACAAAAACAGAAAAGGATAAGATAATAATTACAGTACATGAAACAAACTCACTTAACTATTAATGCAATTTGCTATGACTCATTTACATATGTCTACATCAGTCTGCATATGTTGCATGTGTCCTTCTTGTTCTCTGTCCTGATTTCTTACCTTAAGTTGGAGTTGATTTATTTCCTGCTTGGCCTGAAGGAGCTGAACTTCATAGTTTGGCTGGTGCTCAGAACTGGCTTGTGTGCTATGATTGTATTGCTCCTTCTTCTCTCTGCTCTTGTCAATCATGTCACCTCTGCTGTCTTTCAATTTTGTTTTAATGTTTTTTTCCCCTACTTTATTAACATTGCCATCATGGATAAACATGGCAGGTAAGTCTGTGGAAGTTGATGGGTCTGGTATGTTGTTGGCAAAATCTATTTGCTTGGCTTTCTTCTTCTCTGTGTTCTCTTGAGACTGACCCATGACTCTCTTCTTTCTAAAGGTGAAAGTAAATTATTCAGGTATTAATTATATATCATTAATGCCAAGTTATAAATGCCAATTTGAGAGCTTTAGAGAGAGGGAACGAATTAATATTATAGATTAATAAAAAGTACCTTGGTGTTGTGGAGACAGAAATCTCCTGAGTATCTGATAAAGTGTCATCAGAAGAACTTGAGCCTAATTGAAGAAAGAAAAACTTTGATTAAAAGAAGTTTGTAACCAAAAATACAAATGAATACTTACATAGACAAAATAGATCCTCACCTGCACCTGTGAGAGACTGAAAAATAAGAGAGCTGGGGGTTGTTTGAGTAGATGACCTGGCTTTAGAAGGAGACTGCTGAGAGGTAAACACACATGGGTAAATGAGGAATAAAAAAAATAAAAAAAAATAAAAAAACTACCACATGTACATAAACATATACACTATCGCTCAAAAGTTTTGGGTCACTCAAAAAGTTTATTGTTTTCCAAGGAACCACATATGAAATTAGTCTGAATAGAAAATAAAGTAAAAGACCAGGACATGCTGACATGTCAGAGTCAGAAATAATGATTTTGAAGAAATGATGAATGCTTTCTTCAAACTTTGCCTTCATCAAAAAACAACACAAAAAAACACCTTTTGCAGCAATTACAGCCTGAGCATTCTAGCTGTCAATTTTTCAAGATAATCTGATGAATTCACCCCATGCTTCCTGGAGCATCTCCTACAAGATAAATTGGCTGATGGAGTCTTCCTCCGTAGCTGAAATCACGCTGAAATATGCAAGTAATCTATATATACAGCTCTGGAAAATAATAAGAGACCCCTGCCCAATCTCCAGATTTGAACCCTATTGAAAACCTCTGGAATGTCATCAAGAGGAAGATGGATGGTCACAAACCATCAAGCAAAGCTGAGCTGTTTGCTTTTTGCAAAAAGAGTGGTATAAAGTTCCCCAACAGCAATGTGAGAAACTGGTGGAGATCATGGAGCCAAAATGCATGCAAATCGGTGTTATTCCTCCAAATACTGATTTCTTAATGTTATTTAGCCAAAGCATTAACACAACTGGTTTACAGATTATTTGCATTTTGTTTTATTTGAGTTATTAAAGCTCTGCAAATACTGCATGATCTTGGGTTATTTTGATGTGTTGTCATTTCCTTTAAATATACACTCTAAATAACAATAGTTATATTCTGAATTTAGGAGAAATATTGTCTCAGCAGTTCACAAAAAATGAAACAAAACTGTTTCTCACCAATACATGAACCTGGAAGAAAAAAACATAAGAAACTGATTGAACACTGAGACTTGTATTTACATGAACAGGTTATAATAAAAAGGTACATGAACCATGTTAAAAGTTCAAATCCAAAGAGCAGACATTACCCACTCTCTGTTCTTCTTCTGCAACTGCAACTTCAGATTTTTCTCACTGTTTCAAAACACATACACAAGATTATATAAATAAGAAAAATATATATAGTTTACAGCAGTGGCGGACCATCAAGGCCAGCAAGGCCTTCTCTGCTGGTCTAAACAGCAGTGATCTGAGTCACTGACTTGCATGTTGATATATTTAATATATTTTTCCATGAATGTGGAGTAAATTATTCCCAATAGTCTATTCTCTACATTTCATAGCTTTTCTCTTGGTTGCGCTGCTTTCAGTAATGTATATTTATGATAAGAGTATTTATCCAATCATATTTCAGCTAGTGGCTGACATCATGTGTTGCCCGGCCTTAAGGCCTTCAGAATCAATAGTGCAGGTGCCCGTATCTTAAAATAAGTGGCAATGAAATTGTTCCATTAACCAATCAGATTTTGAGCTGGTGTCACTGGGGCCATCTAGCAGGCATACGATTACGTCAGCAATTTCATGTCTTTTGATTGGATAATTGGAGTAGTCAGAGGCAGGGAACCGCACAAACTAAATAAAATATATATATTTTAACTCACAATGGCTGACAGAGGAGAAGAAATCGATTTGGTCGAGGACATCCTTACAAATGTATTTTTAAGGTGGACTTTTTAAGAAAATTTGATTCTTCAAAATAGTTGGTAAGGTTTTTCAAGAACCATTTATGCTTTTTGGTTTTCTTTTTTTTCTTGGTTTTCAGTTCAGCCTTCATTACAGATCCCCGGGGTGGACTGTGGTTTTTTTTGCTGCAGTTAAAGGAAACTTATGAGACTGAATTGTGTTAATTTGTTTTTTTTGCTACATGTAATGTAATTTTATTCATGTTCGCTACAAGAGCCTGTGACACAACGCACTGTTATACATTTTCTATATTCTGTTTCTATATTCACTGCGTCTCATTTCAGATGCTGCGTCTTCCGGAGATTGCAGTTTGCTGCACACGTCATCAAGAATGTCTTTTTTGAGAAAAGTAACCGTAATTAAATGACTATTCCTTGTGAGGTGTGAAATACTGTAGCGTAATTTCTTTTTTACTTTGTTATTTAACGGTTGATTAGTATCTATTGCCGTGGCGTCCTAATGATGGTATAGAGGTGGATTAATTCAGGAAGGACACCAGTGAAGGCCTAGGTGTGAAATGCACAGCCCACCACTTGTTTACAGTATGTTAGAAGAAATGTTTATTAAAAATGACAGGATTTGATTAAAATGATTGATTGATTCACTGTTGTTTGTATGCAGGTAGTTCCACAATAGAATCCTCAGGCTTCTCATCTGTAGAACTTCTGCAAAAAACAAATAATTGCAAATAAAGACATGTTAATACAAAGAAACTAGTTCAGTTGGCAGCTATGCATGCCTACAGCATAAGGTGAGTGCATTTACACATTATTCTGGTTCAAGTGGATAGGTTGACATGGGAAGAATTTTGTAAGGTGTTTTGGCAAACTATAATCTGGTCTTTCTGTTTTTGAGACTTACCTGTGTCTTACATGTTATGGTAAATGTTCAGTATTTACTCTGGTGAAATTTCTAACATGGACATGAATATACCTACCTCCTGGAGACTTTTATGTTTTAATCATTTTAAAAACAGTTAATGTTTTGCTATTTGTCTGATGGGTTTGTTTAGATTTTTCATCTTAATGGCTTAGTTCACTGGCATTGACATCTCTCTGGACATCATATTGTTAGTTAATAACAACAGATTCCATACGCAAATGTGGAATAAGACACACTTGGCTATTGTACAGGTGAGCAGCCAATTGTCAGATTACTTTTGGTTCCTTTAAAAAAGGGGGAGGGGCAACATACAAAAAGTGATGTAATTCCTTCCATTTCAAAACTGATTTAGGGGATGTATATACCCTCATAAAATAACTGGAAGTGTACACTTTGAAATCTTGCTCATTACTTAAATACAGTTCCTATATATTGTGTTAGATAGTTAAAATAACTTATTTATAGACCTGAATGTATAACATCAAAAGAAATGTATGTCCACACAATCCTGTTTTAATATTTATGTACTTATGTTCCTGTGTTAATCATTGTGGCTTTTTACACAGGATGTGTGTCTGCAGGCATGCAATGTTGCTTCTGTTGTAATTGGAAACTTGGAAACATAATATTTGATTTGTTTCCAGAGTAATTTAAGACATTTGACAAATTTATTTCAAACATTATTAGAATTTTTGAAGGAAGAGGGCATTTTTAAACTTACTCAGTATTCTCAGCAGGTTTAAAGGCTTGATAACTATAAGAGAAGTTCCTCCAATATTGCTCAAGTTTATTATTTAGATTCTTCATAGTGTTCCTGCAAAGACACAAAATAGCATCCTTACTTACATCAATGTTGAAAAAAACCTCTAAAATAGCAGATAGTATGCATACTGTATACTGTAGTATATTCAATCCTGTGTACATAGATAATTATATAAACTTAATTTTCCTGTTGGAAATTAAACTTTGCTGAAATGGTCACAAGACTTAAAGGAGAAGTTCACTTCCAGGACAATAATCTACTAATAATTTACTCAGCCCCTTGCCATCCAAGATGTCTTCATGTCTTTCTTTCTTCAGTCGTAAAGAAATTATGTTTTTTGAGGAAAACATTTCAGGACTTTTCTCCATATAGTGGACTTCAATGTGCCTGAGAGTTTGAACTTCCAAAATGCAGTTTAAATGCAGCTTTATAGAGCTCTAAACAACCCCAGCCGAGCAAGAAGGGTGTTATATAGCGGAAAGGTCATTTTCTTAGACGAACTAAAAATTGTATACTTTTAAAGCACAGCAAAGCTCGTCTAGCACTAGCACGTGTACACAACGCTACATACTACGTAATCACGTCAAAAGGTCATGCATGACGTGGGCGGAACTACAGATCCAGTGTTTACAATGCAAGTCCAAGGAAGATCAAGGAAGTGCAAATAAGTCAAATGCCCTTTACTAGAAAAAAGATACGAGGAGAATGTATGGGTTTGTTGATATCCAGGTGCAGAGCGAGCAACCACAGCTTCAGACGCTCAGGATTTTTTAAAGGAAATTTGTGAGCAGTCACGTTATTTCCAAGCAGACGTAATCTTTTAGGTTTAAAACGATTTCCACATCCAGGGTACACACATGACAAAATACTGACACAAAGACATATAACTTTGTGTCATTCTACACGCAACAACTTCGGAGCAATCCTTCTTCTCCACACTAGTAAAAACTGGGTCTGTAGTTCCTTGATTACGTAGTACATAGCATCGCAGATGCGCATACCAGAGCTAGTGCTAGACAAGCTTTTGTGGTTAAAAAGTATACAATTTTTTAATTTTCTAAGAAAATGACAGATTGTTTCACTAGATAAGATCCTTCAATGGGGCACTACTGAAGTCCATGATATAGAGAAAAATCCTGAAATGTTTTCCTCAAGAAAAATGATTTCTTTACGACTAAAGAAAGAAAGACCTGAACTTGGATGACAAGAAGGTGAGCAAATTACTTGCAAATTTTTGTTCTGGAGGTGAACTTCTCCTTTAAGTCTTGTGACCATTTCAGCAAAGTTTAGCAGAATAGATTATATTTATTTTCATTTTATATTTTATTTCTTTGTGTATTTCACTATTCATATCATTACAATATCATGGTAGATTGCATTTTTGTTTTAAAATAATACACTGAGTTTTATGTATGAGTGATGTTATTTCCTCCTGTGGAATTGCCTAATTGCTTCCCACCCTCGTACAGTAAAGCTTTGGATGTGATCAAGGCAGGTCTGTTGCAAATGGCTTTTTTAGTAAAGTGTTTAAATGTAGCAGATTAAGTTACGATTTTGGTCAATGTCTGTGTATGTCGTGTTTTATTTCTGGATTGAGTCACATAGTGTGTTTAATTGTTGCTTGTTGTGTGTATATTTGGAGTTTTGTGTTTACAAGCTGAATGAGTTCAGCTCAAGCTGCTGCCCGCGCAGTTTTCTTTAATATCGGTTAGCAAAAAGCATAAAATGGTTTAACTTATGCTAATTACTTTAATTTAATGGTAATGCTTTATTTGAAGTATATTTTCATTTTCTATGTCTAAAATACTGTGTATATTCAAATTAATCGATCAGGTACAAGTGCAGCGTTAATGGGGGTAGGTGTTCAGTTTTCTCTTTTCACACTCCTCACAGAGAATACAGACCTGAGGGTGTGTTAGTGATGTGTATTAATCCTTATCCTGTCATTAATATACTGCAGACATAGACCACCAAAGCCAGTGGTGTTGTGGGATTTCTTTGTGGTATGAGATGACAATGAACTCCTGCACGACGGAAAATTGTAGGTCATCTGAAAATGTTACTTAAACACACCTGTACTCCTGAGTATCATCAAAGTCCTGTTTATTGTGAGTTGGTTTGAGGTGGTTACACTCTATAACCCCGATAACTCCTTGTCCTGTATTGTTGTTCTGGTAACAGAAAATAAACACTGTAAATATCATGAATAAAAGAGGATTTTATTTTGTCTTTCACAAAATTACACTCAAACTAAATCTGACCATGTATTATTGAGTTGAAGTGAATAACAGTGATCATCCATGGTACCTTTCTAGTAATAATTCTCCCTGCTAGACTCTAGACTCCAAAAAATGGTTCAGGTTTAACTAAAATAACGAAGAGTTCATAGTGTTGACTTGGCTTCAATCCGATCAAGCATTTGTGGGATTTGCTGGATAAACCAGTCTGATCCATGGAGGTGCCAACTTACAACTTTTAATGAACTTAAAGGATCTGCTTCTAGCCAGATAATAAATCACACCTTCTGAGGCCTTGCAATGTCCATGCCTTGATAGACCAGAAATGCTTTGGTGGCACAGAGGGGATTACATATTATTTGGCAGGTGGTTTTAATGGTATGGTTGATATCAGTGTAAATAGTTTTGCATATTGGGCTACATGTGTTTAAGCAAACTGTGTTATTTATGGAATGTTCTGAAGGATGACCTTCATAGAATGATGCATGATCATATTCTTGGGGATTTATGTTCAGTGCACATGTGTATTGACTACTGTTCAGCATCCCTTGCAAAAAGGCTGACACCATGTCTGACTGACTGACTACAAACCATTTTTTTGAAGAATTCCCAACAGGAATGTTCCCTTGACAACTACAAATGATAAAGTGCACAGCCACTAATGACCATTTAAGCACTTCAGTATGTAGTGGTCAGAGTAATCCTATTTTATGTGTAATTACTGTAATAACTGTGTATATAATGTGTAATAACATTTCGTTAACAACTGCAATACGTTATCTTTTTAAAAATTGTTTAATTCTTTTTGATAAATAAATCAGAAAATAAGTAATTTAGGATTTTGCATACACCTGTATATAGGTCTGTATTTATTCTCATCTATGTCTATATACTGTAGGGTCCAAAAGTGTGAGACAACTACACATTTGCCTGTAGAGACCTAGAAAGAGTGCAGAATTTAAATATTAAATATATTTAATATGTTGAATATTCACTTTGTATGTTTTCTGCATTTTACAACTTTCTCTGTTTGTATTTTTTGATCGTAAAACATCTAATTATTTCCAATTTTAAAAAAGATTTTCATTATAATAGTTTTAGACTTTTGGACCCCACTGTAGTTCTGTATTTATTCTATGTCATTCCATCTGTGTTTATCTTTTTATTCTAGACTTGTTCTCCTCCTGATTCTGTTCCTGTTTGCAGATGTTTGCAAAATTATAAAACATTAAGCATTAAACAAACTGTATGATCCTCACCTTGCGCTGACAGGGGACACGCACATAGGCTTTGATGAGACGGTTTTGGTGGTACATCATCAGTCCATAGTGCTCCATCCTCTTTTTGTTGTAGCCAAATGTGATTGTTAGTCCCTTTTTCTGAGACAAAGTCTTAAGGATTATGAGGTTTAAAATATTTGTATAATAATCATTTAATAAGTAACTCTTACTAGAGAATCATTAGCTTATATGTTTATATTCTGGTCCTCTAATATTTGTTACAAGGATACCAAACAGTCAGGTTTGTATATGTCCGTACGGGCCTTTGCTAGAGTTGTTGTGATAGACTGAGTTTCCACCTTCTGCCCTTGAAGGATAATTTCCATTCTTGGATTCAGGTACAGGATACTACAGTACGCCTGAATCAATCAAATATAAAAAAAAATCGATTTGGCTATTCATTGATCAGTGGTTAAACTTAATCTTGAAACTGCACCTGTAGATTTGACAGCTGCTGCAAAAACTCAATTCAGTTCATTTACCACATTCTCACTCACCTGCATATCGAATGTAACATGGAAACAATGCAGATGAACATGAAATAGAAATGTTTTAGGGAAAAAATGATTACCTGGTTGCATAAGTGTTATCATAACCAATAACCTGATGTACACACCCCTTACAAATAATTTCTTAAAGCACCTTCTGCTAGTAACATATTCAGCAGTCTGGTTGGACCCAAAGAGTCGAGCAACGTTCTGCCAAAGAATCTATCAAATTAGCACATCTTGAGTTGGCAATTTTATTCACCATTCCTTTCTGGAAAGATCCCTTTTCAGCCAATGAACTCTGACAACTCAATATTCATATAATATTTGCTGATTAAATTCTTACCCGCAGTGAATAGTCACTCTCAGGCACTGACTTGCTTTCCTGACCCTGACGCTTGTTTGACTCCCTGAATGTCTTGTACACATCATCAAGGATCCGAATGTCTTTGGGGTCCTTCATGAAATCAAATTCTAATTCTCCTGAAGATTTTCTGCAGTAGAATAATTAGAGGTTAAAACCAGGTAAGAAATTCATAATCTAATTTCATACCATTAAAAATATTGTTTTTAACCTTCAGCCCATTTAGCAAAATAATCTAGGCTACCCTGTTTTAACAATGTTTGCAACACGTTTCAATTGGCGTTACGTTCATATCATTAATTATACTCTTTTTGCACAGTATTAATAGTTTAACTATATTAGACTTTCCTACAAGGAAAAATGCAATTTCATTATTCATATCCTTAACCTAAGCAGAGCTCTCATATAAATCTATATTAAAGCAAATAAAACTCACGTGCGTAGGTTCCAGATGATGATACGGGTTCCACTTGAGTTGCTTAACCTTTCAATGATACTGAACTCAGACAGCAGTTCTTCCTCAGTGTTAAACAAAGAATGTTTCAGGATATCTCGAAGACTCTCTGCATGCTGTGGTGCAGCACTGAGTGAGCACTGAGGTTAAGGAGCAACACAAAGATGCCTTTATACTCTCAGGAAGTATTTATTTACCTTTCTAATGTTGTCCTCTTAAACTCCTTTCCAATTTCCAGCATTTCCAGCATATTTCTCACCTACATAACTACATTAATTCATATTAATTTTACTACATACTCTGAATAATCCATAGTAGTTACTGCATAATATGCACTTTTATAAAACTACTAAACTGAAGAACAAGTCTAAGCACTTAGGTGGTCGGCTACACTTTGTTATTTTTTATTCGGTTTTAATCACAGTATCTCTTGCAGTTACAAAGGATGTGTAATACATTTTTATATTCAATATTTCTGTACACTATTCCATAAAAATCGATCCATCTATCTCTTTGTTTTTAAAGGATATCTGTCTGTCCAGTTTTGGTGAACATGACAATAGGCACTACGACATTCTTTGCTCCTGTCCTCTCGAGGTAAGTCTGTGACAGGAGACCCACACACATGGTGTTGGCTTGCTTTGAGAACACGATGGCGTCTTTCCCCAAGCGCATGGAGCCTGACTTAAAACCATTACCATAAAGACCGACTGCAGCACGGCCTTTTACCGACTCCTTATCACTGAAGCCAAAACTGAGAGAGTAAGAGAGAGAGAGAGAGAGAGAGAGAGAGAGAGAGAGAGAGGGAAAGAGAGAGAGATACAGGCAGACAGACAGACAGACAGACAGAATTATGCTGAGAGCTTTGTTAAGTAAAATGAGAAACTATATATTTACACCATTTAGTTTACACCATTAGTTTTGACTCTCCATAGTTAAACTAAATTGCTGGATTACTGTAAATTGATTCAATTTTGAATTGATTATATATTTGCCTTCTGACAGACAACGGAAGCTTCATGAACACACATACCTGAGCATTTTGTGCATCTTGTCATAGTTCATGCCTTGTCCATTGTCCATGAAGATGAGGCAGTCTGTCTGTTTAAACACCATTTTATTAATCCAGAGTTGTTTTGCACTGACATCTGGGTCATAAGCATTGTCTGTCAATAGGGAAAAAGAGGAAAATCAGACACTATCAAATATTATTTAGGCACAATTTACAATTGCCTGTTTCATGTGTTCTCAGGAGTGCTTACATTTTTAGTCAGCTCTAAAAACCATCAACATAACCTTGAAAAAAGTATTAAAGCAGAATACACAACTTGG
Source organism: Hemibagrus wyckioides (assembly GCF_019097595.1). NCBI lineage: Eukaryota > Metazoa > Chordata > Actinopteri > Siluriformes > Bagridae > Hemibagrus > Hemibagrus wyckioides. Next base: position 25,365,468 of record NC_080715.1, on the reverse strand, counting down.
GAGAGAGAGAGAGAGAGAGCGAGAGAGAGAGAGAGAGAGAACAAAGAGACCACAAATCAGTTTATCAATCAAATTATCTCTCACCTCATTTTTAGTTTCATTGTTTAGGAAGTAAATGATGTTTACCAGCTAACATTACACACACACACACACACACAATCAGGCACAGGTCAGGAAATCAACAAAGAGAATTTCAAAGGGCAGGCAAAATCAAAAACAGTGAGTGAGTAACTTTACAGGAATAAGAGAGGATGAAGCATGAGGATCTGAGGGGTTAAGTAGAGAAGAAAAGATGTTGTAAAGATTGTGAGGATCTTGTGCAGCAGTTTCCATTTTTCTTTGTAGAAGGGAATCTTAGTCACATCAGAGGAGAAGTTGCGCAGGTGAGCACAATAAGAGTCAAGAAAAAACAGGCAAAGCAAGCAAGGCAAGAATGAAACACCAGGAAAAACTGTGTGACAGTTGAAAATAGGTGTAATGCAATCAGAAGACTTTTGAATAATGTGAATTAAAATGTTGAAGTGCATGTGTATTGTGGGAAGTGGAGTTTGGTGCAGACATGTTTGTAGGCCACAATTTGTGATGGTAACCTCCATACCTACTATCCCCCACAATGAAGAATGCACACCAGGAGCACTTACTTGTCTGGGCTTCTCGCTAGGATGTGGCCCAGGACACTCTGGATGGTTTGCATGGAAATCTCACGTGCCAGCGGCCAGTGAATAAACCCCATGCCACAGGCAGAGGGAGGCTCAACTCCTCCCTCTCAGACTGGTGCTCTCGTGTATGTGTGGGACAGGGCATCTTCTTTGGTCTTTTTAGAATCTTGCTGGTAGAACAGGGTAAACCAGACCAACAGGCCTGTGTGGGGTTTAGATGCTTGGTGGTACACCAGCTCTTATGGTCAGTAAAATGAACAAAAGGATTTTCCACCCAATTGTTCAGTTAGTGCCGCCACTCCTCCAGTGCACTGTGGAAGTTGAGCTTCCCTAGGTGTTGTGATATCTGAAGCTTATAGAGGGATGCAGGGTCTATTGGCAGAGGATAGGTATATTTGACGGCACACCTCTGTCTCAGTAATCAATACATAGTCAAAGTCCCCTTTTTTTGCATCTACATTAAAATTTATGGCATATGGTAGAATCCTGTATCCAGAGTAACTAACTTTCATCTTATTTATACAACTGAGCAGATTTTTTGAGTAGGGATAAGGACTTTGTGAAGGGCTTTGTGTCAGAATAGCAACACCGAGGGTTTAGGTGCAGATTTTATTTTATATTTAAATTGGACAAATCCAAAATGCTAGGCAATCTCAAAAATGAAAACAGGCAGATACGATACAAATCATTTACATTTATGGCATTTAGCAGACTGAGTACCTCTAATATAAAGAGGTAACAGTGTGAACAATAGTAACAAATCAGTTTGCTAAAGAACAGGGCACAAAGGATCATACATACTTTGCAATAAGCCTGAAAAAAGTATTTAATAAACATGAGCTGTGAGTGACAATTCAAAACAGATATAGTACATAGTGCAGGGAATTATAGTATTGAATTCTGAATTTTAGTTAACAAAAATGTTCACATAATTTCCCCTCCTGGTTTCCAGACAGGTCAGAGCTGTGAGTGGGGGTTGATCTGTAGAACTGCCCTTATCAAGCAGCTAGAATATTGCCTAGAGTCTATAATGTGGAAGATTTCATCTTTTTATGAAAAGTGGTCATAAAAGAATAAAGAAGGAGTTTTGACTCACCAATCAATTCTGCTACAGCACTGAAGGGCCAGGTGTGGCTAGTAGAGTTTGAGTGCAGATACCGTGGATTAATCTTTAGGAGAAAAACAATATGATAATCACATACCTTGACAAATAAGGGTGCTATAAAGATAAATAAATATTCCAATACTTCCTCAGTGCTCCAGATTTACACTGTCATGCAAGGGCAGCTAATAGCACAAACAAATAAAAATAATCTGCTCTAGAAAATTCATTTAATTTTTTAAATTGCTGTATATCTTTTGCACATTCTCAGTGTTTTGAGCATACAAGCTAAGTGACAAAAAAGGCTATCAAAATGATAGTAAAATCATTTTTTTTCTCATTTTTTTGTAGGTGAGCTGATCATAGGTTAAAGGGAGAGCCATTTTTTAAGTTTTAGTATCCTGAATATTTGTCTATCCATGTGATGAGCTTTATTGCATTCAGTTCTCAAATGGGTTCTTTTTTTCCCCAAAAAAGCTTTCCACATATCCACACACATTTTTTTTTTTAACATTTTTTCAAATATTGTAACAGGAAAGTGTTGTCTGCCCTCTTCTGCGAACTTTTGCAACTGACAGGGCAACACTTTGCAGTTTTAGCTTTTAGTTAATTGTAGGATTGAGTAGATGGTTTTGTTGGTTGGTAAAAGCTTAAAAAGGACTTGCACGGTCCTGCCTGAACAACAGTCACACTGCCTGAGGACTGTAATGATGAAATAAAAGTGAAAGTTATCCAAGAAGGGCAGGGCAGTTTCCAAGAAACTACATTGTACCTAGACAGGTTTGCGGCAGTTGTTAAAGTAAAAATTTTTTAAAATAATTTCACTTATTTATCATTACATAATTAATTATTTATCTTGATGCCATAGTGCTAGTTATAGCCTGAAAGTACACTGGTGACAATATAATATTATATGAATTATCTCCAACATTTATAGTACACAAAAAGATAGCTGGTTGTAGTTTAACCTAGTTACAGTCCATACATACGTACCAAGCTTAAAGGTATTCCTCTATTTGTTAGTGATGTCATCTTTGTTTAAAACTTCAGTCTGCAGTTCCAGAGTAAGCTTCTTAGGAAGGAGTAGGAGACTCTTCTGTTTTGAAATACAGGAACAACGCATCCACATTTATACTGACTTTGTGGAAACTCCACCCCCTCTGGCTCATCAGGAAGAGCAGATACTATTTCAACATTCAGCAATTGGTTATATTTGTTTTGTTTTGTTTCTTTGTTTGTTTTTGAATGAAAGCAGCATTAAATGTCTGTTTGTGTAGCTTGTGCACAGCTGATGGCAGTCTTCAATTAAATCTATGACTACTGCATTATATACATTTTTAGGAGTAGTTCCCAATATCCCTATATATTGCAGAGTTCGTAAACACAATAATTTGACACAACTAAATTATTCATCAAAATAACATTACCCATCTACATTCATTTTAAATTTTCTAAAAAAAAAAAAATAAAAAAACTTCACTACCTATAGAGGTAAGTTCTATTTTTATTGTAACTCTATTCTTATTCTATTTTTATATTATATTATTCTATTTCATGACATAAACAGACATGTATTGACAAGAGAATTTGAATTATATTTGAAAATTTTGAACATCTGAATTAGGAATGTTAGATTACAAATAAAAAATAAAATTATAAATTATAAATAAAACAGAAATAAAAATAGCAGTTCTCTTAGAACAGGAGCAGACAACAAATTATTTGTGAGACCTGAACTTGAAAAGAAGCAACATATATTAATTTATACAGTACAGTGAAAGGAAAAGCTGTAGGAAAACTTGTTGTTTGCAATACTGTGTTTAGGCAAATAACTTTCACACTGTGCATGCAATAGACAGCATTACCGGATAACTGTCAAACGTTTAGCAAATGGGCATCACACATTTAAGTACATTTTCTTATTATTGCATAGATTAAATGATTCTTTCATGAATTATTAGCTGTAGGATCAATTAAATGCAGATTTGATTTGAGCGCCATTATCACAAAAACACATATGTTACCAAAAGCAACTTTTAACTGATACAACTTGAATTCAACTATAACCAAAAGGTTATGCCAAAAATAGAACCAAAAGCCCAGGGAATAGCCATTCTGTTAAAAAAAACAAAACAAAAAAAAACAGACCATTGATGAACTTCAACATCTTCAGCTCTGCTACCTCCAGCTCTCACTCCTGTCTCTTCCTCAGTGACACTGCCTCTAAACCATACAGCATGGCCGGTCTCACCACTGTCCTGTACACCTTCCCCTTGATTCTTGCTGAAATTTTTCTATCACACAGAACTCCCAACACCTCCTCCACCCATTCCAACCTGCCTGCACTCGCTTCTTTACCTCTTTCCCACACTCTCCATTACTCTGGACTGTTGACCCCAAGTATTTAAACTCCTATACCTTCTTAACCTCTTCACCCTATAATCCTACTGTTCCACTTCCCCCCCTGTCTTTCACACACATGTACTCAGTTTTACTACGACTGACTTTCAATCCTCTTTTCTCCAGCGCAAACCTCCACCTCTCCAGGTTTTCCTCCACCTGCTCCCTGCTCTCACTACAGATCACAATGTCATCTGCAAACATCATTGTCCAAGGAGACTCCTGTCTGACCTCCTCTGACAACTGGTCCATCACCATAGCAAACAGGAAGGGGCTCAGAGCCGATCCCTGATGCAGTCCACCTCCACATTGAACTCCTCTGTCTGCCCTACAGCACACCTCACCACTGTCCTGCTCCTCTCATACATGTCCTGCACCACTCTGTCATACTTCTCTGCTACTCCTGACTTCTTCATACAGTACCAAGTACCATTTTTATTTATTATTAATATAATTGTTATATTTAACAGCAAAATGTCATACAAATATTTTTTTGCATCCATGATCTAACAAAGCTCTCATATAAAACTATAGTAGAGCATATGAAACTCTATATGTTCACCTGTGTAGGTGAACATATGTAGGTGAGGAGTAGTTACTCTGTTTGTTTAATAAAAAGTCTACCATTTTTCCCCATGTTTCTAAGAAGATTTCATTGCACAACACTGGTTAGACTTCAGTCTAGTTATAGTTCTGTAAGGTAAGATAAATTAAATTCAATATTTAAAATAATAGTTAACTCTCTAACAAAGAAGAGATTATGAGTTGAAAATAAGCAAACCACATTCATTTATATGTGTGTCTCACTACATTTGGCAGGGATTCTACCGGAGTGAAAAAAGACCTGATGGGAAACTTGTTCTTTGACATAGTATTTTAACTGTTTATGCCTTTTGGGCTTCTTCAAGCATGTACATGCAATGGATAGTGGGCAAATGCCAATTTACATTCAACACATTTAATTTAAGCACATTTTCATATGAGAACACAAATTATATGAGAAATGGCTACACAGAGAATGACATTTTCTCTCATAAATTAGCATTAAACATATTTATTTAATTCAGGCTTATTTTACACACACAAATCAGCAATCAAGTGGCAGTGATATCTGTTTGGAGGAGAAAAAAAAAAAATCCCGAACAGTAAATTCTGCCCTCTGCAAGTCTGTTCAAATTCAGACTCTACATTGGCAGAACAACAATAATACTAAATAATACCATATTACTACCATCAGCTTGATTCTAAAAGACAAGACAAAAAGCAGAATGGGAAAACAGAACATGAAATGATGAAATGAACATACAGGCCAAATGCAAGGAAATGATGTGTATTAAATTAAAACTTTTTATTATTATTTTAAAAACATGAACATGATATGAAAGAATGTAAAGTGAGTATTAGATTGGAAACTGCTTTAAAAACATACACTACGATTTAAAAAATTTACTCTACAAACGATCCAAAATGCAGATCTTCAACACGTTTTCAACCGTCTGAAGTTCTCCCACACCACCCCATTGTTGACTCCCTCCACTGATATCCAGTAACTGCCCACATTATATTTAAAACACTGATACTTGACTACAAAGCTTGTGATTGCTAGCTGTCTAGTGTATTTACTGTAACAGTGCTATTGAAAAGAAATTGTGGAACCATGGCATGCTTGAGTAAAATCTTACAGACATAGATAAAAAATATAATTTTATAACTAACTGCAGATATTTTATTTAGGATTTTCAGATGTCTATTTTGGACTTACTGCAGATCTACATATCAGTTAAATGTTCATCAATGCCCCTGTATATATTACAAAAAATACAAAATACAAAGCACCAAGTAAAGGAAAGGTTTCACAAAAATGTTTGGATGACATATTTTTATATAAAATTGTATAAAATTTAGATGGTGTGCCATGGGTCTAACTTAATTGTAGAAATCAATAAATATTTGCTTGTGTTCTTTTGAATTCTTCCACCAAAAGTTCATCCATGAAATGAGCATGTGCTTGGATCTTAACTTTAATTCACATTTCATGGTGTGTAAAAGTCTCCTCTGAGGATCATCTATGCATTATTTTATCTAGGATTCAGCTCATCCACTACGTCAGGCTGCTTCTCCTTAAGGATCTTATAGAATTCTGCTGTCACAGCTCTTGAGTTAAGATGTCTGTACAGTATCCTCATTTTGTTCTGTGGTGTTCTTGCCTCAATCATTTCATTATACATTTCATGTGTGATGAGTTTCTTGGTCAGTAGAGTGTCTGCGATTTCCAATACTGGTAAATCTCTCTGGATGAGTGTGTCTCTGTGTTTATCTACAAATGCAGCACCTAAAATAGATATAAACATTATAATAATGTACACTGCAGGAATCTTTGAACAAAATTTATCATTAGTACATTTAATTTAATAAGTAAAAATATTCTTAAGTGTTATTAGTCTTTAGTATATTATTAGTATAAGTCTTATTTGATACATAAGAATGTTGCAATTGGATAAGTAGTGATCAGTGAAGCAAAATCTAAATATAATCTTGCAATGCACACATTTATCTACTGAAAAAGAGCACAAATTTCAGTCTGAAAGTTTTACCTTCATTCATTTCCACTGGAACTGCTTCTCTACTCTCATCTGAGGCAATAAGACAGAAAACAAGATTCAGTTCAAAGATAGTATTATGAGACCTCAAGCAATATAATAGTAAAGTCAACCTACTACATATGTATGAACATCCCATGACTTACAAATCATTTGTTTGTGGTACTCTTTTGGATTTGCTATGACAGACTGAAAGCTATGCCAATGCTTTCTGTCAATTTAGAATACTAAAAGGAACTTTTGGCTACCTGTAAGAAAGACCTGACGAGGTTCCCACACCTCCTGGTCAGTTTCATCCAACAGACCCAATGTGAGGTTTTCAACCTCAGCATTAAGGATCACCTCAAATGTGGGGTGATAGTTAGGGCCAAAGTCACAACCAAATCTCTCAACCTAAGAAAACCAAAAGATAGCTAAACACACTACTTCAATGTATCAATATATGTTCTTTCTCTGCAAAAGGAATTGTGGTTTACCTTTGGCTGGGATACATAAGGCTCACAGTGTGGTCTGTATTTTTTACCAGGGGTCAGTGTACATATGGAGCTGCACTGAATGTATGTGTTGCACTGATGTTGTTCCTGTACCTACATGGTCAAGTGAAGAATATTTAAGAAAAACAGGGAGGTGGATTTTAAAATTAAAAAAGAGAAAAAATTGTGTTCATCTGAAGCAAAAATGCTTCATATAATTTCATGATTTTTCAGCAACAACATCTGAAATAAAATACTAAAATGTAAAAAGTTAATTGAAGCAGATTAGTTGATTACCTTATCAACTGGCACATTTCCTGGCAACAAATGAATGTGTAGTTTTCTCCGCCTTTCGTTTCCAATAATTTCTTTGTAGAACAGAAGGACTTGGGCACTGATGGGGTTTTCCGAGAAGATCCATTTTTTTAACAGGCCAAAGATGGAGAGACCGTGAACTTCAAAGATCACATGTGTGCTTGTTATATTCAGGGGCTGAATGATCTCCACATTATCCTCACTGAAATGTGCCACAGCCAGTTCAAGCTTATTTTTATCTGAAGCATAAGCCCGAGAAGGAAAATAAGGGTTTTTATTATTATTATTATTATTATTATGGTGTAAAGTGTCATTAGATACACTAATGAACCAAAAAAATATGTCCACAGACAAAGTGAATAGTGTATCTCATAACAATGACACAGATAACAGGAAGTGAATGCGGATGTCATTTTGACACATGCCATTTATCTACACCAGGTTGTGGACCAGGTAGACTACTTAATGGAAACAGGATTTTTTCAGATGGCCATAGTCTTTTTTTAGCAGAATAATGTATAATGCACACTTTGTTCAGGAATAGTTTGAGAAACATGAACAGTTTAAGATGCTGCACTGGCCTTCATATACCCAGATCTCATTCCGATTCAGCATCTATGGGACATGCTGGAACAACAAGTCTGATCTACGCCAGCTCCACTTCACAGCTTACAGGACTTAAAGGATCTGCTGCTAAAGTCATGGCTCAGTGGGTTGAAGCTGTTTTGGAAGCATGCACAGAACCAACAGCCTATTAGGTATATTAATGGTCATAACTTTTTGGATCATTTGGATCATGTTTTACAATACTGTGCATTGATTACATAACAAGCACATATACACAGACAGGCAACATTAAAACCGCCTGCCTGTGTCTCCAAAGCAGCTCAGATCCATGGACTCAAGACCTCAGAGGGTATGCTGCTTCCATTACTCAATGGTCCAGTTCTGATCCTACCATTGTATCAAATTTCAGAGGAGGACAGGGGGCAGCATTGGCTTTGACGCACCGTGTGTTCAGAGACCTTTCTATTATACCCAGCATTAACCTTCTAGGTACTCATCATTGAGCCTTGGGAGCATTTTTGAAGATATTCTGACACAGAAGTCTTGCTCTACTATACCCCTCCCAGGGTCTAACTTGAGAGTATTGCAGGAGCAGCCCCAGTGGCCATGCATAATTGTTCATTGGTACCCCACACAGTGACTGATATCACTAAAATGCATTGCCAGATCATACCAGTCTTTCAGAGAGATAAAAGCTGTGGTGGACCACTTTTGCATTTCTCTGACAGACACATGCAACAGACAAGGGACTGGGGACCATAGAGGGATAGGAGAACGCTATGCTGTACATCACTCACAGGCTCTCTGTTTGAGAGAGCTAATTCAGCATGGCAAAGAAGGAGTGTTTGGAGAGTCATTAAATGGGAATTTATGTATGCCACATTAAATGGTTTTAATGTTATATCTGATCTATGTATATCATTTTAAACACTCTTGTGTTCATTCTCACACATAACTCTGTATTTCTCTTTTATTAGGTTAAGTATAATCATAACATTATAACCCAAAATTAACTTACCGGTGTGTATCTCACAGTGTGGAAGGTGCAGATAAAGAATTGAATCTTCAGAGCAGTCAATGTTATACAGGGGTCCGGCAGGCTTGAACTGGCCCATGCCCTGCAACTGACTGTTATCCCAGGACTCTACTGTGTACAGCACTTCCCCACTCCTTTTCATGTCAAACGAAATGTTGGTCAGTTTACAAGGAAACACACCAGCATGAGAGCACAGAAACCTGCAGAACAAAACACATAAAGGACTGTGTTTTTTTTTTGTAATGTTACAAAAAAAACATGCAAGAGTAAAGTCAACAAATAACTTCCTTATTGTTTAGGATACAATAAAATATACCCATATGGTACCTGTATGCACCACTGTCAGCACAGTGTTGAAGTAATTCAGGGGTGAATACATCTGTGGCTTCTGTGTGCTGATAAAAAGAGGAAAAGTACAATGCAGCATCTATTTACAAGAATATTGCATAAACACACACTTAAATTAAGTGGGCTGAAATATGTGGGGCTCAAATATGTTCAGGTCAAAAGATTACATACACCTAGACACTAAAGATACATTTCACCTCAGTTTTTCATAACTCTGCATATTTCATTTACTTTAATGCATGAAGTAAATTTGGGTATCCATATGCTTTCTATCATTTAAAATGATTTATTTATTATATCATGTTTGTAGTGACTCAAATGTTTACATATAGATAATATCTGATCGAATTGCCTTTTCATTGCTTGATTCAAACATTTAGAGTAGCCTTCCATAAGCTTATCTTTGCTCATTCCTCATGACAGAACTGGTGTATATCTATTAGGTTTGTCGGCCTCCTTACTCAGCCATACTTCTTCTATGGGATTCAGGTCAGGGCTTTTTGTAAACCATTTTCTTACAACTTTGAATAGTTTAGGATCAATGTCCTGCTGGCCAATATATTTCTGGCTGGTGTCTTTGGCTGGTGTTGCTTTAGTATTTCTGTATTCCTCATGATGTCATCTATTTTCTGAAGTGCACTTGTCTATTTTTCAGAAAAAATACCCACAAAAAAGATGTTGCCACCTTCATGCTTCTGAGTTAGGCTTACATAGGCCATTTTAGTGGAATAAATCTGTCTATAATCATCCCTGTTTTGAAAAAGCAGATTAGGTGTGGTAACATGAAATGTGTGGAGTTGTGGCGAATTAAAACTGAATATATTTAACTTAGGTGTATGTAAACTTTCGGCTTTAGTTGTATACAAAAACTGCATTAGATTTAGATTCTAAAACAAAATACCAAGTAATATTATTTTTTCAAAATTCTGATACTATTGAATAATTAAATCTAGGAGACTTACATATTTGGTGTTAGAGTGCTGTGTAGATATTGTGCGATTGCCTTTTCCTTCACATTCCATAAAATCTTCATCAGTTACCTTCACCTTTTCACTTTCTATCTTAATTTCTTCTAAATCTTTCTGCAGGCTCTCACAGCAGTTTGTCCACTTCTCATATTGTAGACTGTCCATCTTTTTGTCCACTTCCTTTGTACATGGAGGGATGGACAAGATAAATACAGTAATAAGACAAAAAACATCTTTACAATTGTATTTATATTTAAACTTCCCTTTAATTAATGATTTAAAAACTAAATTAATTAATTTAGTTAGGACACACAATGTAAAATGCAACAAGTTTAAACACACCTCTGTCTTCAGCACTTGTTTCAGCTCTCTTAGCTTATCTTGGAGCTGCCTCATGGTATCCATGGCCTGCAGGTACAGCACTTTGATATTCTGCTGGTCCTCAAAACCGGACTTTGTGATTTTACTGCTCTCTTCCCTCATCATGCACAGGTCCGTCACAGCACTGTTATCCTTCAGTGCTGTTTTAAAATCTTTACAGTCTGCTGTATTAGGTTCACTAACAGGACTGATTATGGCAGGAAAATCTTTTATTCTAGTTTTTTTCTTTGGTTTCTCTTGACTTGGGTCCAGGGCTTTTTCTTTCCTGCAAAAAAAAGTAAAATAAAATAATTCAGGCACTTATAATGCCATATTATTGTGAAGTACCATGAGACAGAAAGTACCGTTTAGGAGTAGTAGAGAGAGTTTTGTCAGGAATGAAAACAGATGTATCATCAGAAGGTCTGGGTGTCACTGGCATGGATGGCCTTGGAATCACAGGGATCTTGGGAGAGAGAAGAAAAAAAAAGTACATGTGAATAAAAGATGGAGACAGATTGAAAGCTATTATATTATTACAAAAGTGTATTATATGATTATAAAAGTTGGTCCCACGCTACATAATAATGTCTATAATTATGAATCTGTAAACACCATTAAACTGTTTCATTAGCACCTATTTATGTGGATGCATTACATGTATTTTTGCTCATTGTGCAAAAACAATTCATAGCTACCCACAAAATTACTCCTATGACTAGCAGAGACATAATTTGGTGGATGGTAGGGATTACTTGTTTTCTCAGATTATCATATCAATCTCATACATCTCAACAACTGCAATGGCTAATACAGAAAAGGAAATCTTCATTGTTTTGTCTGAGTTTTGCAAAGCTCTGGAATTTTTTACATCATAAACCAATCTTGTTACACCCATGAAAAATAGTCTGTCTTTTTGCTAAAGATGATTCATGCCACAAAACCTAGCTAGTCTATTTATAAAAGGCATATTTACACTATGAGCAGGGTTTTTGATCTGCACAGAGGAAATAAAAACTACAGTACACATCCTGATAAACATCGTTTAAACAGTGTGACATCACCTGCTCTCTCTTATCCTGCTGCAGCTTCTCAGCTCTCTCACTGATCAAAACACAAAATTAGATCCATGAATGGGCAGTAAGAATGTTTTTGTTATTTTAGCTGTCTACTAAAGTCTATAGGATTTGAAATTAGTATGTGATCAAAATGCCGATTTTAAGATTTCATTTGGGGATATTTACATCCAAATCACATGAATAGTGTAGGAATTATTTTTACATTCAGAAATAATTAGGTAACTTAGGTGGCTGAATCCATTCACGTGGCTTTCAACAGCAATCTAAACTGTCTGGCAAAATCAGAATTGGCAATCATAAATCGTAAAAACCAAGAAACAAGGCAAACAATCCAAATCACAAAACCAAAATGCAAAAAAGAAACAAGAAAACAGGGTCAAACACAAGCAATGGCAGGCAAACAATGAAAGGCTTGGTACAAGGACACTGATCAATTATACACATCTGCTTAATGTTCGTAAACCAGAAGGGCATGCGTGACCCGAACGTTGTTAGTATTCTGGGGAGGGCTCCCTCTGGCAGGCTGGAGGGGGATCTGTGAGTGGCACTGTTACAGTAATTGGCTAAACTAATGTAATTATAAACTACAATTTTTAAAATTCAATACTTCTAAAAACATGCCTCTTTGTCTTCAGTGTCTTCAGGTCATTGTCCACCTGCCCTGTGAAATGCCTTCTATTGAGTTCTGAAGCATTTGGGTAAATCTGATGATATATAATTATTATGATATACTACTACTACTAATACTAATAATAAAAATAAATAAATAAATACAAAGGAACCAGTTCTATTGGCAGTCATACATGATCACAGCATAAGATGAGTGGTATACTTCTTTTTTGTAAGGTGTTTTGTCAAACTATAATTTGGTCTTCATTTTTTTTGAGTACTCTGTTGTGGTGTTCTCTTTATTGTTGACTTTGACACAGATACACCTACCTCCTGGAGAGTGTTATTGAATTAGTTACCTGTTGTGAAGGTTGAACTGGTTACCTGTTCCATCTTCACCATGGAATGAATTTTTCTGTCATACACTGTCATAGTTGTTTTCTGCGGTCTTACAGATATTTTGGTGTTCCTGAGCTCACTAGTTCATTGCTTATTTTAAGATTGTAGCAAATAATTGACTTAGACACATTTAATGTACATATGCAAATGTGGAATGATACCTGGCCATGGAACAGGTGAGCAGCCAATTGCCTGTTAGTTTTGGTTCATTAAAATAGGGGAAAGGCAACATACATAAAGTGATGTAATTCCTTCAACTTCCAACTTATTTGGATGTATATACTCTCAAATAAAACCTGAAAGTATACACTTGTTCATCAGTTAAATCTGCCTTCAAAAGACTAGTAATAATTTATAATGTTCAATTAATTCAATTAATTAAATAATTTTATCAATGTCTTAATATTTATGGACCCAGGTGTATAACATCAAAAGAAATGTATGTCCACACAATCATGTATAAATGTTTATGTACATGTTTATGTACACCATATTAATCGTTGTGGCCTTTTACACAAACGATTGTGTGTCAGCAAGCAATTTGTTGTAAGGGGAACCTGGAAACCTGTAACATCTGATTTGGGTCCATAGTAATTTATGACCTTAACAGATTTATACTAAAATTAATGGAATTTTTGAAGAAAGAGGGCAACTTACTCAGTATTCTCCGCAGGTTTAAAGGCTTGATAACTATAAGAGACGGCCCTCCAATATTGCTCAAGTTTTTTATTTAGATTCTTCATAGTGTTCCTGCAAAGACACAAAATAGCACCCTTACTTACATCAATGTTTAAAAAAAACCCTCTAATATAGCAGATATTATGCATACTGTATACTGTACTATATGGTCACAAGATTTAAAGGAGAAGTTCACTTCCAGAACAATAATCTACAAATAATTTACTCAGCCCCTTGCTATCCAAGATGTTCATGTCTTTCTTTCTTCAGTCGTAAAGAAATGATGATTTTTGAGGAAAACATTTCAGGATTTTTCTCCATATAGTGGACTTCAGTGTGACAAATAAGTCAAATGCCCTTTATTAGCAAAAAGGTACAATGAGAATGTATGGGTTTGTTGATATCCAGGTGCAGAGCGAGCAACCACAGCTTCAAACGATTTTTTAAAGGAAATTTGTGAGCAGTCACGTTATTTCCAAGCAGACGTAATCTTTTAGGTTCAAAACTTAAAATTTCCACATCGGTACACACACGACAAAATACTGACACAGAGACATTTTAATAATAATTTTAACAACTTTATTATTTCCACACGCAACAACTTCGGAGCAATCCTTCTTCTCCACACTAGTAAACACTGGGTCTGTAGTTCCTACGTGATAATGTAGTACATAGCATCGCAGATGCACATACCAGAGCTAGTGTTAGACAAGCTTTTGTGGTTAAAAAGTATACAATTTTTTAATTTTCTAAGAAAATGACATTGTTTCACTAGATAAGATCCTTCAATGGGGCACTACTGAAGTCCATGATATAGAGAAAAATCCTGAAATGTTTTCCTCAAGAAAAATGATTTCTTTACGACTGAAGAAAGAAAGACCTGAACTTGGATGACAAGTTCACTGGAAGTGAACTTCTCCTTTAAGTCTTATGACCATTTCAGCAAAGTTTAGCAGAATAGATTATATTTATTTTCATTTTATATTTTATTTCTTTGTGTATTTCACTATTCATCTCATTACAATATCATGGTAGATTGCATTTTTGTTTTAAAATACTACACTGAGTTTTATGTATGAGTGATGTTATTTCCTCCTGTGGAATTGCCTAATTGCTTCCCACCCTCGTACAGTAAAGCTTTGGATGTGATCAAGGCAGGTCTGTTGCAAATGGCTTTTTTAGTAAAGTGTTTAAATGTAGCAGATTAAGTTACGATTTTTACGGTCAATGTCTGTGTATGTCGTGTTTTATTTCTGGATTGAGTCACATAGTGTGTTTAATTGTTGCTTGTTGTGTGTATATTTGGAGTTTTGTGTTTACAAGCTGAATGAGTTCAGCTCAAGCTGCTGCCCGCGCAGTTTTCTTTAATATCGGTTAGCAAAAAGCATAAAATGGTTTAACTTATGCTAATTACTTTAATTTAATGGTAATGCTTTATTTGAAGTATATTTTCATTTTCTATGTCTAAAATACTGTGTATATTCAAATTAGTCGATCAGGTACAAGTGCAGCGTTAATGGGGGCAGGTGTTCAGTTTTCTCTTTTCACACTCCTCACAGAGAATACAGACCTGAGGGTGTGTTATTGATGTGTATTAATCCTTATCCTGTCATTAATTGTTGGGGGATTTCTTTGTGGTATGAGATGACAATGAACTCCTGCACTAATGAAAATTGTAGGTCATCTGAAAATGTTACTTAAACACACCTGTACTCCTGAGTATCATCAAAGTCCTGTTTATTGTGAGTTGGTTTGAGGTGGTTACACTCTATAACCCCGATAACTCCTTGTCCTGTATTGTTGTTCTGGTAACAGAAAATAAACACTGTAAATATCATGAATAAAAGAGGATTTTATTTTGTTTTTCATAAAATTACACTCAAACTAAATCTGACCATGTATTATTGAGTTGAAGTGAATAACAGTGATCATCCATGGTACCTTTCTAGTAATAATTCTCCCTGCTAGACTCCAAAAAAATGGTTCAGGTTTAATTTAGGGATTATTAGCGTTATTTAGGGAATGTTCTGAAGGATGACCTTCATAGAATGATGCATGATCATATTCTTGGGGATTTATGTTCAGTGCACATGTGTATTGACTACTGTTCAGCATCCCTTGCAAAAAGGCTGACACCATGTCTGACTGACTGACTACAAACCATTTTTTTGAAGAATTCCCAACAGGAATGTTCCCTTGACAACTACAAATGATAAAGTGCACAGCCACTAATGACCATTTAAGCACTTCAGTATGTAGTGGTCAGAGTAATCCTATTTTATGTGTAATTACTGTAATAACTGTGTATATAATGTGTAATAACATTTCGTTAACAACTGCAATACGTTATCTTTTTAAAAATTGTTTAATTCTTTTTGATAAATAAATCAGAAAATAAGTAATTTAGGATTTTGCATACACCTGTATATAGGTCTGTATTTATTCTCATCTATGTCTATATACTGTAGGGTCCAAAAGTGTGAGACAACTACACATTTGCCTGTAGAGACCTAGAAAGAGTGCAGAATTTAAATATTAAATATATTTAATATGTTGAATATTCACTTTGTATGTTTTCTGCATTTTACAACTTTCTCTGTTTGTATTTTTTGATCGTAAAACATCTAATTATTTCCAATTTTAAAAAAGATTTTCATAATAATAGTTTTAGACTTTTGGACCCCACTGTAGTTCTGTATTTATTCTATGTCATTCCATCTGTGTTTATCTTTTTATTCTAGACTTGTTCTCCTCCTGATTCTGTTCCTGTTTGCAGATGTTTGCAAAATTATAAAACATTAAGCATTAAACAAACTGTATGATCCTCACCTTGCGCTGACAGGGGACACGCACATAGGCTTTGATGAGACGGTTTTGGTGGTACATCATCAGTCCATAGTGCTCCATGCTCTTTTTGTTGTAGCCAAATGTGATTGTTAGTCCCTTTTTCTGAGACAGAGTCTTAAGGATCATGAGGTTTAAAATATTTGTATAATAATCATTTAATAAGTAACTCTTACTAGAGAATCATTAGCTTATATGTTTATATTCTGGTCCTCTAATATTTGTTACAAGGATACCACACAATCAGGTTTGTATGTGTCCGTACGGGCCTTTGCTAGAGTTGTTGTGATAGACTGAGTTTCCACCTTCTGCCCTTGAAGGATAATTTCCATTCTTGGATTCAGGTACAGGATACTACAGTACGCCTGAATCAATCAAATATAAACAAATCGATTTGGCTATTCATTGATCAGTGGTTAAACTTAATCTTGAAACTGCACCTGTAGATTTGAGAGCTGCTGCAAAAACTCAATTCAGTTCATTTACCACATTCTCACTCACCTGCATATCGAATGTAACATGGAAACAATGCAGATGAACATGAAATAGAAATGTTTTAGGGAAAAAATGATTACCTGGTTGCATAAGTGTTATCATAACCAATAACCTGATGTACACACCCCTTACAAATAATTTCTTAAAGCACCTTCTGCTTGTAACATATTCAGCAGTCTGGTTGGACCCAAAGAGTCGAGCAACGTTCTGCCAAAGAATCTATCAAATTAGCACATCTTGAGTTGGCAATTTTATTCACCATTCCTTTCTGGAAAGATCCCTTTTCAGCCAATGAACTCTGACAACTCAATATTCATATAATATTTGCTGATTAAATTCTTACCCGCAGTGAATAGTCACTCTCAGGCACTGACTTGCTTTCCTGACCCTGATGCTTGTTTGGCTCCCTGAATGTCTTGTACACATCATCAAGGATCCGAATGTCTTTGGGGTCCTTCATGAAATCAAATTCTAATTCTCCTGAAGATTTTCTGCAGTAGAATAATTAGAGGTTAAAACCAGGTAAGAAATTCATAATCTAATTTCATACCATTAAAAATATTGTTTTTAACCTTCAGCCCATTTAGCAAAATAATCTAGGCTACCCTGTTTTAACAATGTTTGCAACACGTTTCAATTGGCGTTACGTTCATATCATTAATTATACTCTTTTTGCACAGTATTAATAGTTTAACTATATTAGACTTTCCTACAAGGAAAAATGCAATTTCATTATTCATATCCTTAACCTAAGCAGAGCTCTCATATAAATCTATATTAAAGCAAATAAAACTCACGTGCGTAGGTTCCAGATGATGATACGGGTTCCACTTGAGTTGCTTAACATGACAATAGGCACTACGACATTCTGTGCTCCTGTCCTCTCGAGGTAAGTCTGTGACAGGAGACCCACACACATGGGGTCAGCTTGCTTTGAGAACACGATGGCGTCTTTCCCCAAGCGCATGGAGCCTGACTTAAAACCATTACCATAAAGACCGACTGGAGCATGGCCTTTTACCGACTTATCACTGAAGCCAAAACTGGGAGAGAGAGAGAGAGAGAGAGCTCTGTTAGTAAAATGAGAAACTGTATACTGTTTACACAGTTAGGTTTTACTCTCCATAGTTAAACTAAATTGCTGGATTATATAATTGCCATCTGACAGACAACAGAAGCTTCATGAACACGCATACCTGAGCATTTTGTGCATCTTGTCATAGTCCATGCCTTGTCCATTATCCAGGAAGATGAGGCAGTCTGTGTGTTTGAACACTCTTTTTTCAATCCAGAGTTGTTTTGCACTGACATCATAAGCATTGTCTGTCAATAGGGAAAAATAGGAAAATCAGACACTATCCAATATTATTTAGGCACAATTTACAATTGCCTGGTTCATGTGTTCTCAGGAGTGCTGACATTTTTAGTCAGCTCTAAAAAACAACATAACCTTGAGAAAAGCTTTTCATAATATAAAGCTTGATAGAGAGCCAGAGAGAGAGAGAGAGAGAGAGAGAGAGAGAGAGAGAGAGAGAGAGAGAGAGAGAGAGCAGGATGGAGAGACCACAAATCGATTCATAAATAAAATTATCTCTCACCCTATTTTAGTGTTTAATTGTTGAGGAAGTAAATAATATAATTTACCACTTAACAGCTAACATCTCACACACACACACACACAATCAGACACAGGTCAGGCAATCAACAAAGAGAATTTCAAAGGGCAGGCAAAATCAAAAACAGTGAGTGAGTAACTTTACAGGAGTATAGGGAGAATGAAGTATGAGGAGCAGGGGGGTTAAGTAATGAAGAAAAAATGTTCAAAAAAGATTTGAAGATCTTTTGCAGCAGTTTCCAGTTTTTCCTTGTAGAAGGAAATCTTAGAAGTCACATCAGAGGAGATAACACCACAGTAAGAGGAAAAAACAGGTGAAGCAAGGGAGGCAAGGATGAAACACCAAGATAAACAGTGATAACTAAATGGTTTGGTTAATTACAGGCAACTGATCACATGGTTTGCTACATGGCTAAAATTAAAAGTGGTTTTTAAAGGTGCACTGTGACAGTGTGTGACAGTGTGTGACAGTTGAAAATAGGTGTAATACAATCGGAAGATTTTTGAATGGTATGACTTTAAATGTTGAAGTGCAGGTGTATTGTGGGAAGTGGAGTTTGGTGCAGACATGTTTGTAGGCCACAATCTGTGATGGTAGAGGGAGGATCAACTCATCCCTCTTAGACTGGTGCTCTCATGTATGTGTAGGAGAGGGCATCTGCTTCAGTCTTTTTAGAATCTTGCTGGTTGAACAGACTAAACCATATGAAGAAAAGGGACCAACAGGCCTGTGTGGGGTTTAGAAGATTGGTGGCTCTTATGGTCAGTGAAAATGAACAAAAGGATTTTCCACCCACTTGTTCAGTTAGTGTTGCCACTCCTCCACTACACTGTGGAGGTTGAGCTTCATTAAGTATTGTTATATCTGAAGCTATTAAAGGGCTGTGGGGTCTATTGGAAGAGGATAGGTATATTTGACGGCACTCCTCGGTCTCAGTAATCAATACATGGTAAAAGGCCACCACTTTTTTTGCATATACATTAACATTAATGTATTAATGCCATTTCGTATATGCCTCTGTCCAGAGTAACTAACATTTATCTCATTTATACAGCTGAGCAGCTAAACACAAAGGCTTTGTGAAGGGCTTTATGTCAGAAGAGCAACACAGAGGGTTTAAGTGCAGGTTAGCTTTAAGTTTATTTTTAAATTGGACAAATCCAAAATGCTAGGCAATCAACAAACAGACTTGCAAAGGGCAGGCAAGATACAAATCATTAACATTTAACATTTTATACACTTTATCCCTTATCTAGTTCAAGTATAAGTACCTCTAATATAAAGAGGTACAATAAGAGGCAAGGCAAGCAAGGCAAAAATTTAAAATAGATAAATAAATAAATAAATGAAACAGTGTAAACAATGGTAACAAATCATTTTGGTAAATAACAGGGCACAAAGGAAACTAAGCATACATACTTGGCAATAAGAATGGGAAAAAAGTATTTTATAAAGGTGAGCTATGAGTGACAATTCAAAACAGATATAGTACATACAATTATAGTAGGAATTATAGTATTGAATTCCGAATTTTAGTTAACAAAAATGTTCACATAATTTCCCCTCCTGGTTTCTAGACAGGTCAGAGCTGTGAGTGGGGGTTGATCTGTAGAACTGCCCTTATCAAGCAGCTAGAATATTGCCTATAGTCTATAATGTTGAAGAACTTTTTATGAAAAGTGGTCATAAAAGAATAAAGAAGGACTTCTGACTCACCAATCAATCCTGCTACAGCACTGAAGGGCCAGGTGTGGCTAGTAGAGTTTGAGTGCAGAAACCGTGGATTAATCTTTAGGAGAAAAACAATATGATAATCACATTCCTTGACAAAAAGGCTGCTATAAAAGATAAATAAATATGCCAATACTTCCTCAAGTGCTCCAGATTTACACTGTCATGCAAGGGCAGCTAATAGCACAAACAAATAAAAATAATCTGCTCTAGAAAATTCATTTAATATTTATTAATTATTAATTAATTATTTATTAATTATTAATAAATTATTATTATTATTTAATTTATATCTTTTGCACATTCTCAGTGGTTTGAGCAGAACATACAAGTGACAAAAGAAACTATAAAAATGATATTTCTTTTTTTTTCTCCAAATCTCAGTCACTTCCTTTTTGTAGGTGAGCTGATCATAGGTTAAAGGAAGAGCCATTTAAGATCCCCAAAACTTGCCTGTTAAATATTTAGGATCCTGAATATTTGTGTATCCATGTGGTGAGCTTTATTTCAATGAGTTCTCAAATGGGTTCTGTTTCTTTCCAAAAATTTCCACACACACACATTTCTTTTCTTTTTTTTAATCACTTTGCAGATTTAGTTTTCTTTAACCCCAGTTAATTGTAGGATTGAGTGGATGGTTTTGTTGGTTGGTAAAAGCTTAAAAAGGACTTTACAAAAATCACACTGACTGAGGACCATAATGATGAAATAAAAGTGAAAGTTATCCAAGAAGGGCAGGGAAGCAATTTAATTTAAATTCATTTATCATTACTTAATTTTTTAATTTTAATTTTTGATTATTTATCTTGATGCCACAGTTCTAGCTATAGCCATAAAGTACACCTGTGACAGTATAATATTATACAAATTATCTCCAACATTTATAGTACACAAAAAGATAGCTGGTTGTAGTTTAACCTAGTTACAGTCCATACATACTTACCAAGCTTAAAGGTATTCCTCTATTTGTTAGTGATGTCATCTTTGTTTAAAACTTCAGTCTGCAGTTCCAGAGTAAGCTTCTTAGGAAGGAGTAGGAGACTCTTCTGTTTTGAAGGCAGGAACAAGGAACAAAAAACATTTATACTGACTTTGTTTAAACTCCACCCCCTCTGGCTCATCAAGGGGCGTTGTAACGGGCATGCCAGCCCCAGCAGCACTTCCTCGCTCTCATTCCCCTGATTACTGATCGCTCCACCTGCACCCAATTTCCCGGCGCCTATTTAAAGCCCTCACTCGCCAGCGTCTGTGGCGAGTATTAAGACTGTGGTAGCTAGAGTACCGAGTTACTGCTCCAGTATTTTCAGGTTGAATATTTCCTTTCGTCGTTTTGCCTTTTTCCCTGCCTTAGTTATTAAAGCCGTGTTGGACCCGCTCTCTGTTTCCGTGTGTGATTGTGACAGAATACTCGCCCATAATGGAAGGAAGTGAGGAAGCACCTACCTCCGTGATGCAACTCGGCATACCTCCCGTCTCGGACCCGATGGCTGGATTGGCGGCTTCCCTATGTAACACAGTTCGTTCTGCGGCCGCTCCTGTCTGCCCCATGGCTGTACCAATGGTATACGCGGGTGAGGTATCTGAATATCCGGGCTTTATGATGCAATGCCAACTATACTTTGATGCTCTCCCCCACCAGTTTTCCAGCGACCGCTCGAAGACCGCGTTCATTCATGCGTTCATGCGTTCGCTACTGACTGGAGACGCTCAGCGCTGGGTGGAAGCATAATGGGCATCAAAGAGCCCAGCACTCGACTCCCTGGACTCCTTTTTGGACCCACTTTAAGGAAGTCTTTGGAGCCAGCTCAGCTGCCCTCTCCGTGCATGAGGAGTTATTCCGTCTACGGCAAGCCAACCGCTCCACTTGTGAGTACACGCTTCATTTCCGCACGCTTGAGGCATCTAGTGGCTGGAATGAGGCGGCGCTACTCGCGGCCTACCGATGGGGCTTACGGCCGGCGATCCAACGGCAGATGGCGTTATACGACGACACCGTTGGCCTGGAACCCTTTATGCTTAAGGCACAGAGTGTTTCACAACACCTGGCCGCGATCGTCGTAGAGCAGAGTGACCATCCCGATACCTCACCCCGCTAGAACTCCCCAGCACAGAAACCAATCTTGATGGAGGAACTCCACCTGTCTCGTAGCGAACGCAATCGCCGCCTTCGTCAAGGTTTGTGTGTATATTGCGGAGAGTCGGGCCACCCACTCCAGACCTGTCCAGTCCGTCCCACGCGCCCAGCGGTGAGTACACTCCAACTAAGTTCTATATTCTGCAATCCCCGCTATCATGATGCTATACTCATTCATTGTTCTCACCATTATTCAGTAACGGTGTTGTTCGACTCGGGCTACCAGATTACTACGATTCAAGGGAAACTGCTGGGGCTCGGTCTGGTGCAGTGGCTAACCCCTGAACTGACTCTCCACATTGGATGCCTGCATGAGGAGACGATATCTCTCCTGGTGCTGGAGGAGTCCCGAGTGGATGTCGTCCTGGGACGCCCCTGGCTGGCGCAGCACCAGCCCAACATCTGTTGGAGCACGGGGAGTATCACCCAATGGAGTGACCACTGTCTTCGAGCGTGTATGAAAGCACTCCCCATCCCGGCTCCCAAAACAGCCCTCCTCGGATCTACGAGCATCAAGAGCCCGCAGCAGTATACCGAAGTGGAACTCCCAGGAGAGTATAGGGGCTACCAGGACGTATTTAGTAAAGCCGCAGCAACAAAACTGCCCCCACATCGATCATGGGACTGTGCATTGGATCTCCTGCCCGACACTAAACTGCCCAAGGGTCGGATTTACCCTCTGTCCGTCCCGGAGCAAAAAGCGATGGAGGAGTACATTCAGGAGGCGCTCTGCCAGGGATTCATACGCCCATCCACTTCCCCAGCAGCTTCCAGCTTCTTCTTCTCAAAAAGGACGGTGGGCTTCGACCGTGCATTGACTACCGGAGTCTGAACGCGCAAACGGTGAAGTTCGCCTACCCCTTACCACTGGTCCCAGCGGCCCTCGAAGCACTACGTGGAGCTCACATCTTCACCAAGCTCGATTTACAGGGCGCCTACAATCTAATCCGTATTCGGTGAGGTGATGAGTGGAAGACGGCGTTCATCACACCATCTGGACACTATGAGTACCTTGTCATGCCGTATGGACTCTCCAATGCCCCGTCGGTGTTCCAAAATTTCATGAATGAAATTTTTCAGGACATGCTCCACCGGTTCGTCATTGTATATATCGATGACATCTTAATCTACTCCTCGAGCCGGCTGGAGCATGTTCGCCACGTTCGGCAGGTACTCGAGTGTCTCCGCTGTCACCACCTCTACTTGAAACTAGAGAAATGCGAGTTCCACCAGCCCATCATTCACTTCCTTGGCTACGTCATCTCCTCAGAGGGCATCAAAATGGACCAGTCCAAAGTGGAAGCGGTGAAGACCTGGCCGCAACCCCAAACCATCAAGGATCTTCAACGCTACCTGGGGTTCGCGAACTTCTACCGCCGCGTCATCGCAGGCTACAGCCAACACACTGCACCCCTCACCTCACTGTTGCACAACCAGCCTAAAGCGCTATGCTGGACGACTTCCGCGGTCGAAGCCTTCCAGAAGTTAAAAGCCGCCTTCTGTTCCGCACCAATCCTTCTACACCCCGATCCCAGCCGACCTTTCGTGGTGGAGATGGATGCCTCAGCTGTCGGAGTAGGAGCGGTGCTGTCTCAACGGGGAGGTGAACCCCTGGCACTCCGTCCATGTGTGTTCTTCTCAAAAAAGCTGACCCCGGCGGAGCAAAACTATGACATCGGCAACCGGGAACTATTAGCTATCAAGCTGGCCTTGGAGGAGTGGTGGCACTGGTTGGAGGGAGCTGTCCATCCCTTCGAGGTTATTACGGACCATAAGAACCTCCAGTACCTCAGGGATGCAAAACGTCTGAACCCTAGACAAGCTCGCTGGGCTCTCTTCTTTACTCGCTTCCGGTTCACGGTCACCTATCGTCCAGGGTATAAAAACACAAAGGCGGATGCACTCTCCCGGATGCATGCACCTGATCCCCAACCGGAAGAATGCGAGCCCATACTCTCTCCTACTCTCTTCGTCTGTCCCCTCCTCTGGAATATTGACGAGGACATCCGTGCCGCCACTGTGGAGGAACCTGCTCCGCCGGGCGGTCCAGAAGGGAAAATCTATGTTCCTTCTTCACTACGGCGTGGATACTAATTGAGAGTTAAGAGAATATAGAGCTAAGTACTATTTTGATTGTAACTCTATACTTATTCTATTTTTATATTATTTTATTCTATTTTGTGACATGGACAGACATGTATGAACAAGAGATTTTGAACTATATTTGAAAATTTTGAACATCTGGATTAGGAATAGATTATAAATAGAAATAAAATAGAAATAAAAATAGCAGTTCTCTGAAAACAGGAGCAGACAACAAATCATTTGTGAGACCTGAACTTGAAAAGAAGCAACATATATTAATTTATACAGTACAGTGAAAGGAAAAGCTGTAGGAAAACTTGTTGTTTTGTGACTTGTCAGATGATCCGTTCCACACACCCAAAAGTGTTCATATAAAAAAAAAATCATTTGTAATGGTATTTTATATACAAATTATTGTCCCTAATACAGTATCTGAAACAAATAACAATGATTAATATACTTCTAGCGTAATCATCTCTTTCTTCTTACCACCTTCCTTTTCCGGATTTTTCTTCATTGGGGCCATTGTTGCAGTACTAAAGAACAGTCACTTGGATGCAAAATATGAAAAAGTTTACACACACACAGTTACAATGCTATAGTAAACAGTACGCTCGCGCGGATGTTGCCTGTACCAGAGATTCACGCCGACTGAGGATGAGTACAGGGAGGTTACCTGCGCTCCCAGTATTTTACCCAGCGAGAGAGAAGAACCATCGGCTCAGTTGTGAGCTTTTCAGTGCAAGCTCATAGCATGATGGTCATGGTGCGGTGCTCATGGCCCGGTGCTCGTCTTGCAAGTTATCACTCGTTAACCAAGTTAAATTTTATTAAAAATGTTTGCTCGTCTCGCAAAGCACTCGTAAAACACGTTACTCGCAGTCCAGGGTTCCACTGTATGTTGCTGTTAGAATTTGGCTGTAATTTTTAATTTGTTACAGTATAGTTCATCTTTAACATTATTGTTTAGTATTATTTATTATTTAGTGCCATTATTATTTAATATTATTAATATAAATATTACATTTATAACAGTAAAATGTCATACAAATATTTCTTTGCATCCATGATCTAAACAAAGCTCTCATATAAAACTAGAGCATATGAAACTCTATATGTTCACCTGTGTAGGTTACAGATGATGATGCTGAAAGTGCTGTCTGTCCTCTTCTGCAAACACGAGCTCACAGATGCCCAGGATAAACTAGGGTCACTGTTTATCAGGGACTCAAATTCACAGCTGACAGGGCAATGTGCCATTTGGAATTCAAACTCAGAGTGATTTTAAACCAAAATTTAAAAATAGAAAAGCAAATCACTGATATTGTTGAAAGCAGCTTCAGCTCAGAACAATTTCCAAAATGAAGCTATTTCTTTCCTCACATAAGCTAGATGTCCTGAGATCTGCCAGTCATCCTTTTCTACATCTATGACTTGATCAAAATTCTGTAGTTCAGCTAATTAAATGTTCAAGGAAGAGGAATCTACGGAAGCCGAGAGAGGCCATGTGATATTATTTTTGCTTTTGTTTTCTCGTGATCAAGACATAATTTTCTCGTGATTCCGAGATAACAAAAGTTGTTTTCTCGTGATTGCGACATAATCAGAATCTAATGACATATTTTTTCTCTGGAAAATTAGGCTCAGTTTCAACTGACTGTTGCACATACACGTTGGCGTCTTCGCCACCACCATCATCAATGTACTGTAATATCCGCTGTAAAGATGGACTTTATCTCCGCATTAAGAGAGAGGGGTGTCCCAGAGGAGAATCTCACAAAAATGGAGGTAGATAAGGCAAGGTGCTCTTTGAATATTGTTTACTAATCCCGTGTTGTGGCGATTGGAATAAGCTTGCGTATGCGTGCGTTAATGGCGTTACGTCGTGATCACATCACAAGAAAACATTTCGATATCACAAGATCATTAAGTCGAGATCACGAGAAAACAACTTTTGTTATCTCGAGATCACGAGAAAACAAAAGCAAAAATAATAATATTACATGGCCTCTCTCAGGTTCCGTAGGAATCATATTACCGCAGTTTTAACTTCCTTTCATTAGCTCCATTTAAAAGAGAAGTTCACTTCCAGAACGAAAATTTACAATTAATTTACTCGCCCCCATTTCATCCAAGATGTTCATGTCTGTCTTTCTTCAGGTGTAAAGAAATTTGCTCAAGCCCCGAATGAGTTTAATCTAGCCCCGAAAGTTTTATCCCGAATTTTGCCACCGGAGTGTAGAGGAATTAAGTAAATGTTGATCGGTTTAGTTATGCACTGTTGCCATTTACTGTACGTGATTTTGACTCGCTCCACACACACACGCTAGAACCGCTCTCGCGGTACTTTACTGTCATACACCTATCGGGCTGCACAGCGCCGTTTTACCAATACACACATTCACACACCTATACACACACACCACATGACTAAAATACACACCTATACACACTTACACACCACGTGACTAAAATACACACCTATACACACACACACCACGTGACTAAAATACACACCTATACACACACACACACCACATGACAAACACACACCTATACACACACACACCACGTGACTAAAATACACACCTATACACACACACACCACATGACTAAAATACACACCTATACACACACACACCACGTGACTAAAATACACACCTATACACACTCACACACCACGTGACTAAAATACACACCTGTACACACACACACCACGTGACTAAAATACACACCTATACACACACACACACCACGTGACTAAAATACACACCTATACACACACACACCACGTGACTAAAATACACACCTATACACAAACACACCACGTGACTAAAATACACACCTATACACAAACACACCACGTGACTAAAATACACACCTATACACACACACACCACGTGACTAAAATACACACCTATACACACACACACCACATGACTAAAACACACACACACCAGGTGACTAAAATACACACCTATACACACACACACCACATGACTAAAACACACACCTATACACACACACACCATGTGACTAAAATACACACCTATACACTCACACACCACGTGACTAAAACACACACCTATACACACACACACCACGTGACTAAAACACACCTATACACACTCACACACCACGTGACTAAAATACACACCTATACACACTTACACACCACGTGACTAAAATACACACCTATACACACACACACCACGTGACTAAAATACACACCTATACACACACACACACACACCACATGACTAAAACACACACACACCACGTGACTAAAATACACACCTATACACACACACACCACGTGACTAAAATACACACCTATACACACACACACCACATGACTAAAATACACACCTATACACACTCACACACCACGAGACTAAAATACACACCTATACACACACACACCACATGACTAAAATACACACCTATACACACTCACACACCACGAGACTAAAATACACACCTATACACTCACACACCACATGACTAAAATACACACCTATACACTCACACACCACATGACTAAAATACACACCTATACACACACACACCACGTGACTAAATTACACACACCTATACACACACACACCACGTGACTAAAACACACCTATACACACTCACACACCACGTGACTAAAACACACACCTATACACACACACACCACGTGACTAAAACACACCTATACACACTCACACACCACGTGACTAAAATACACACCTATACACACTTACACACCACGTGACTAAAATACACACCTATACACACACACACCACGTGACTAAAATACACACCTATACACACACACACACACCACATGACTAAAACACACACACACCACGTGACTAAAATACACACCTATACACACACACACCACGTGACTAAAATACACACCTATACACACACACACCACATGACTAAAATACACACCTATACACACTCACACACCACGAGACTAAAATACACACCTATACACACACACACCACATGACTAAAATACACACCTATACACACTCACACACCACGAGACTAAAACACACCTATACACTCACACACCACATGACTAAAATACACACCTATACACTCACACACCACATGACTAAAATACACACCTATACACACACACACCACGTGACTAAATTACACACCTATACACTCACACACCACGTGACTAAAATACACACCTATACACAAACACACCACGTGACTAAAATACACACCTATACACACACACACCACGTGACTAAAATACACACCTATACACACACACACCACATGACTAAAACACACCTATACACACTCACACACCACGTGACTAAAATACACACCTATACACAAACACACCACGTGACTAAAATACACACCTATACACACACACACCACATGACTAAAACACACCTATACACACACACCACGTGACTAAAATACACACCTATACACACACACACCACGTGACTAAAATACACACCTATACACACTCACACACCACGTGACTAAAATACACACCTATACACACACACCACGTGACTAAAATACACACCTATACACACACACACCACGTGACTAAAATACACACCTATACACACACACACCACGTGACTAAAATACACACCTATACACACACACACCACATGACTAAAACACACCTATACACACTCACACACCACGTGACTAAAATACACACCTATACACACACACACCACGTGACTAAAATACACACCTATACACACTCACACACCACGAGACTAAAATACACACCTATACACACACACACCACATGACTAAAATACACACCTATACACACACACACACACCACATGACTAAATTACACACCTATACACTCACACACCACGTGACTAAAATACACACCTATACACACACACACCACATGACTAAAATACACACCTATACACACACACACACACCACGTGACTAAATTACACACCTATACACTCACACACCACGTGACTAAAATACACACCTATACACAAACACACCACGTGACTAAAATACACACCTATACACACACACACCACGTGACTAAAATACACACCTATACACACACACACCACATGACTAAAACACACCTATACACACTCACACACCACGTGACTAAAATACACACCTATACACTCACACACCACGTGACTAAAATACACACCTATACACAAACACACCACGTGACTAAAATACACACCTATACACACACACACCACATGACTAAAACACACACACACCATGTGACTAAAATACACACCTATACACACACACACCACATGACTAAAACACACACCTATACACACACACACCATGTGACTAAAATACACACCTATACACTCACACACCACGTGACTAAAACACACACCTATACACACACACCACGTGACTAAAATACACACCTATACACACTCACACACCACGTGACTAAAATACACACCTATACAAACACACACACCACGTGACTAAAATACACACCTATACACACTCACACACCACGTGACTAAAATACACACCTATACACACACACACCACGTGACTAAAATACACACCTATACACACACACCACGTGACTAAAATACACACCTATACACACTCACACACCACGTGACTAAAATACACACCTATACACACTCACACACCACGTGACTAAAATACACACCTATACACACACACACCACGTGACTAAAATACACACCTATACACACACACACCACGTGACTAAAATACACACCTATACACACTCACACACCACGAGACTAAAATACACACCTATACACACACACACCACATGACTAAAATACACACCTATACACACACACACCACGTGACTAAAATACACACCTATACACTCACACACCACGTGACTAAAATACACACCTATACACAAACACACCACGTGACTAAAATACACACCTATACACACACACCACGTGACTAAAATACACACCTATACACACACACACCACATGACTAAAACACACCTATACACACTCACACACCACGTGACTAAAATACACACCTATACACTCACACACCACGTGACTAAAATACACACCTATACACAAACACACCACGTGACTAAAATACACACCTATACACACACACACCACATGACTAAAATACACACCTATACACACACACACCACATGACTAAAACACACACACACCATGTGACTAAAATACACACCTATACACACACACACCACGTGACTAAAACACACACCTATACACACACACACCACGTGACTAAAACACACACCTATACACACACACACCACGTGACTAAAATACACACCTATACACACTTACACACCACGTGACTAAAATACACACCTATACACACACACACCACGTGACTAAAACACACACCTATACACACACACACCACGTGACTAAAATACACACCTATACACACTTACACACCACGTGACTAAAATACACACCTATACACACACACACCACGTGACTAAAATACACACCTATACACACACACACACACCACATGACTAAAACACACACCTATACACACACACACCACGTGACTAAAATACACACCTATACACACACACACCACGTGACTAAAATACACACCTATACACACTCACACACCACGTGACTAAAATACACACCTATACACACACACACCACGTGACTAAAATACACACCTATACACACACACACACCACGTGACTAAAATACACACCTGTACACACACACACCACGTGACTAAAATACACACCTATACACACACACACCACGTGACTAAAATACACACCTATACACACACACCACGTGACTAAAATACACACCTATACACACACACACACCACGTGACTAAAATACACACCTGTACACACACACACCACGTGACTAAAATACACACCTATACACACACACACCACGTGACTAAAACACACACCTATACACACACACACCACGTGACTAAAATACACACCTATACACACACACACCACGTGACTAAAACACACACCTATACACACACACACCACGTGACTAAAACACACACCTATACACACACACACCACGTGACTAAAATACCTTACAGCCCTTGAGCGCGACATCAATAAAAAATAATAATATTATAAAATAATAATAAAAGGATCTACACTGCACTGATTCACACACAAGCTGTAAAAGAGATAATATTGCATGGTATACCTGTGTGTGAGAGAAATTGTAATGAATTTAATGAACTCCTTTTTTAGTAGCAGGACTCTGAAATGATGGGAGGAGTCAGACAAAAGACTGAATGAAATTTTCTAAAGTTGCATATTGTTTGTGTTCATTTGCGTTTATTATTAAACAATATTACATAAAAATGCTCTTACAAAACGTGTTATTCTTGCTTACCCCGTCCCTAAAGTCGTTATTTTAATGCCTGACACCACTTACTATAAAAAAAAAAGCCCTGAAGAGTATTGAATATTTATTGTAACAGTGCTATTGAAAAGAAACTGTGGAACCACTGCTTGAGTAAAATATTACAGACATAGATTAAAAATATATAATTTTATAATAAACTGCAGATATTTCATTTAGGCTTTACAGATGTCTTTTTATCTAGACTTACTGTAGATGTATATATCAGTTAAATGTTCATAAATGCCATATATATTACAAAAAGTACAAAATACAAAGCACCAATTCAAGGAAAGGTTTTGCAAAAATGTTTCGATTATATATATATTTATATAAAATGGTATAAAATGTAGATGGTGTGCCATGGGTCTAACTTAATTGTAGAAATCAATAAATATTTGCTTGTGTTCTTTTGAATTCTTCCACCAAACGTTCATCCATGAAATGAGCATGTGCTTGGATCTTAACTTTAATTCACATTTCATGGTGTGTAAAAGTCTCCTCTGAGGATCATCTATGCATTATTTGATCTAAGATTCAGCTCATCCACTACGTCAGGCTGCTTCTCCTTAAGGATCTTATAGAATTCTGCTTTCGCAGCTCTTGAGTTAAGATGTCTGTACAGTATCCTCATTTTGTTCTGTGTTGTTGTTGCCTCATTGATCTCATTATTCATTTCACGTGTGATGTGTTTCTTGGTCAGTAGAGTGTCTGCGATTTCCAATACTGGTAAATCTCTCTGGATGAGTGTGTCTCTGTGTTTATCTACAAATGCGGCACCTAAAATAGATATAAATATTAAATTATAATAATGTACACTGCAGGAATTTTTGAACAGAATTCATCATTAGTACATTTAATTTAATAAGTAAAAAATATTCTTAAGTGTTATGTGACACAAGAATGTTCCAAGATCAGAACATCTTTCATATCTGAATAAGTAGTGATCAGTGAAGCAAAATATAAATATAATCTTGCAATGCACACATTTATCTACTGAAAAAGAGCACAAATTTCAGTCTGCAAGTTTTACCTTCATTCATTTCTACTGGAACTTCTTCTCTACTCTCATCTGAGATAATAAGACAGAAAACAACATTCAGTGCAATGATATATTACTGTACAAAGAAAGTATAATGAGGCCTCAAACTATATTATAGTAAAGTCAACCTACTACATGTGTACAAGCATCCCATTATTTTATAATCATTTGTTTGTGGTACTGTTTTGGATTTGCTATGACAGACTGAAAGCTATGCCAATGCTTTCTGTCAATTTAGAATACTAAAAGGAACTTTTGGCTACCTGTAAGAAAGACCTGACGAGGTTCCCACACCTCCTGGTCAGTTTCATCCAAGAGACCCAATGTGAGGTTTTCAACCTCAGCATTAAGGATCACCTCAAATGTGGGGTGATAGTTAGGGCCAAAGTCACAACCAAATCTCTCAACCTAAGAAAACCAAAAGATAGCTAAACACACTACTTCAATGTATCAATATATGTTATTTCTCTGCAAAAGGAATTGTGGTTTACCTTTGGCTGGGATACATAAGGCTCACAGTGTGGTCTGTATTTTTTACCAGGGGTCAGTATACATATGGAGCTGCACTGAATGTATGTGTTGCACTGATGTTGTTCCTGTACCTACATGGTCAAGTGAAGAATATTTAAGAAAAACAGGAAAGTTGATTTTAAAATTAAAAAAGAGAAAAAATTGTGTTCATCTGAAGCAGAAATGCTTTTTGAAATTTCATGATTTTTCAGCAACAACAAAATAAAATACTAAAATGTAAAAAGTTAATTGAAGCAGATTAGTTGATTACCTTATCAACTGGCACATTTCCTGGCAACAAATGAATGTGTAGTTTTCTCCGCCTTTCGTTTCCAATAATTTCTTTGTAGAACAGAAGGACTTGGGCACTGATGGGGTTTTCCGAGAAGATCCATTTTTTTAACAGGCCAAAGATGGAGAGACCGTGAACTTCAAAGATCACATGTGTGCTTGTTATATTCAGGGGCTGAATGATCTCCACATTATCCTCACTGAAATGTGCCACAGCCAGTTCAAGCTTATTTTTATCTGAAGCATAAGCCCGAGAAGGAAAACAAGTTATTTTTTCAATTATTATGTTCTAAAGTGTCATTAGATACACTATTGAACCAATACAATATGACCACAGACAGACTAGTGAATAGTGTATCTCATAACAATGACACAGATAACAGGAAGTGAATGCAGATATCATTTCTACACATGCCATTTATCTACACCAGGTTGTGGACCAGGTAGACTACTTAATGGAAATAGGATTTTGGAGATGGCCATGGTCTTTTTCAGCAGAATAATGTATATTGCATACATTGCCTACCAATACCCAGATTTCATTCCGATTCAGCTTGTATGTGCTGGATAACTATGCCAACTCCATTTCACAGCTTAAAGGATCTGCTGCTAAAGTAATGGCTCAGTGGAGTGAAACTGTTTTGGAAGCATGCAGAGAACCAACAGCCTATTAGGCAAATTAATGGTCATAACTTTTTAGATCATTCGGATCATATTTTACAATATTGTGCATTAATTACTTAACAACCACATATACACAGACAGACATAGCATTAAAATTGCCTGCGAAATATTTGTAGCTCCCCTTGTGTCTCCAAAGCAGCTCAGATCCACTGAGGCATGGACTGAGTACCTCAGAGTGTGTGCTATGGTATATGGCTCCAAAACATTAGCAGCAGATCCTTTAAGACCTGTAAGTTGCAAGATGAAGCCACCACTGATCAGATTTGTTTTTCCAGAACATCCCACAGATGCTTGAACAAATTGAGATCTGGGGAATTTCAAGGCCAAGTCAACATTATGAACACTACCTTTCAAACATTTCCTGTATGTGTGCATTTCTCAGATCAAACCTCTTCCATTGCTCTATGGTCCAGTTTTGATGCTCACAGGCCCATTGTAACCAATTTCAGAGGAGGACAGGGGGTAGCATAGGCACTCTGACCAGTCTGCAGCTATGCACGCTTTGATGCACTGAGACCTTTCTATTATTCCCAGAATTAACCTTCTCAGCAATTAGTTCAATAGTAGCTCTTCTAGGCACTCAATATTGAGCCTTGGGAGCAGTTTTAGAGATATTCTGACAGTCGTCTAGCCACTACAATTTGATATTTGCTGTGTAATATAAAGTACCTCTCCTTGACAGGTGCCATTTTAACAAGGTGTGTGGAAGCAAGGGAGTGGTTGAATGCTAGTTTGTGAATGGAGGGTGGAGCTGGGGATAGTGCTAAGGATCACACACCTGTGCCGAAAGTGTACTAATGACTATTCTCTGTTATAGTGAGCTGCAGCAGGAAAAAAAGAGGGAGACATGGGAGCCGAAAGCTGTGTGTGTGTGTGTGTTTGTTTCGGCCTGGCTCCAGTTTCCTCTTTCACGAACTGTCAGAACTCGCTACACTGGTGCTGAAGTTATTAAGGCCGTGATTCACTAAATTCACTAATTCACTAAATTCACTAAAGCAGGCAATTTTGGAGTTGTGGATGGAACAGAAGCAGCACTTCCAGGCCCAGGCAGAGGACTGGCAGCTGCACCAGAGCCTGGTCTAACAAGAGGCTATTCCAGGGGCAGCCCCAGTGGCCATGCCTAATTATTCATTAGTCCCAAGTCCACTGACTGATTTCACTAAAATTGTACTGCCAGATCATCCCAACAGTCTTTCATAGAGATAAAAGATGCAGTCTGTGGTGCACCATCTTAACCTTTCTGTGACAGACAGATGCATCAGACAAGAGGCTGGGGGCCAGTGAGGGACCGGAGAACCCGTGCTGTACATCAATCACAAGCTCTGGGTGTGAGAGAGCTAATTCAGCATGGCAGAGAAGGAGTGTCTGGAGTGTCATTAATTGGCTGGTCCTCACCCTCCTCTACTACCTGCTGAGACAGGCCTTTCTGTTTGGACCATTCCCTCTCTGTTTGGACCATGCACCGCTCCAATAGCTTTTGGTGGTGGGGGTCTGTGGCAGTGCCAAGAGAAGTGAGTTTTAACAATCAATCACACACTTGTTGAATTGTAGTAATGACTGTTCCCTGTGGCAGTGAGCTGAGACATGGATGAAAGGGGGAGAGAATGGAGCCAAGGGAGAGGAACACAAAGAGCTGTTAGTGTGTGTGTAGCATGTGCACTGAAAAGCATAAAAAAAATAAAAGATCTTAATGTGATCTTTATGCCTGCATCCAGTTTCCTCTTTCCTGAATCATCAGAGCTTGCTGCACAATGTTATTCACTTAAAGTGCCAGTGGTTTTAATGTTATGGCTGATCTATGTACACCATTTTTAAACATGAATAGGTAAAAAGAGAAAAAAAAAACTGCCTTCCCACTTTTTGTGAGAATGCAACAAATGTTTGAGTTATATTACTGTAGCACTCTTATGTTCATTCTCACACATAACTCTGTATTTCTCTTTTATTAGGTTAAGTATAATCATAACATTATAACCCAAAATTAACTTACCGGTGTGTATCTCACAGTGTGGAAGGTGCAGATAAAGAATTGAATCTTCAGAGCAGTCAATGTTATACAGGGGTCCGGCAGGCTTGAACTGGCCCATGCCCTGCAACTGACTGTTATCCCAGGACTCTACTGTGTACAGCACTTCCCCACTCCTTTTCATGTCAAACGAAATGTTGGTCAGTTTACAAGAAAACACACCAGCATGAGAGCACAGAAACCTGCAGAACAAAACACATAAAGGACTGTGTTTTTATTTTGTAATGTTACAAAAAAAACATGCAAGAGTAAAGTCAACAAATAACTTCCTTATTGTTTAGGATACAATAAAATATACCCATATGGTACCTGTATGCACCACTGTCAGCACAGTGTTGAAGTAATTCAGGGGTGAATACATCTGTGGCTTCTGTGTGCTGATAAAAAGAGGAAAAGTACAATGCAGCATCTATTTATAAGGATATTGCATAAACACACACTTAAATTAAGTGGGCTGAAATATGTGGGGCTCAAATATGTTGAGATTACATACACCTAGACACTAAAGATACATTTGTCCTCAGTTTTTCATAACTCTGCATATTTCATTTACTTTAATGCATGAAGTAAATTTGGGTATCCATATGCTTTCTATCATTTAAAATGATTTATTTACTATATCATGTTTGTAGTGACTCAAATATTTACATATACAGTAGGACCTTGATTCATGAACACATTAACCCACGAACAAATTGATTCACGAACAAAAATATATATAAAAATGCTGTTTGATTCACAAACTCATTTTTGATTCACGAACATGGTCTGATGGCCAAAATTTGAAAAATGCGGGCAATCGCTCATCTCACGTGGGTGCATCCGAGCCGCTATGGGGGCCGCCATCTTGTTATTGTAGGGTACTGTACATCTCCCACGCACTTCCCACACACTTCCACCCACGCTTAGTCTGTTTTTGATTTCGGTCTTGAGTAATGGAAAAGTGGAGTGATCGTGAACATGGTCAATGAAAATTTAATGAATCATTTTAGAACAGTTATGCTAGGAAGGAAAAGGCAACAGACATTGGATAAGTTTGTTATTAAAAGTGCAAAAAAAAACCCAGAAGAGATGACTCTCCGGAACGAGATTTCCCCGACCTGGATACGGGGGGCTCTCCGTCTGCGCAATAACCTCCTCCCCACCCACCCTCCTCTTTTCTCGTCTGTCAAGCCAAAAGTCGTGTCAGCCAATGTAAGTGTTCACATTTTAAATGTTTTTTTAGCTTTAGTTTACTATTATAAATTATATTATTAGATATATTAAGGTCGCACTTTGTTTAATATTATCTGTGTAAAATAAAACAAAATACGTAATTTATAATGGTTCGGAGGGGTCATGAACAAATTAATCGTATTCCCATTAAACCTTAAGGGGAAATTTAGGTCACTTTAGGGAACATTTTGGAACACAAACAAAGTTTAGGAACGAATTGTGTTCGTGAATCAAGGTCCTACTGTAGTTAGAATCTGATCGAATTGCCTTTTCATTGCTTGATTCAAACATTTAGAGTAGCCTTCCATAAGCTTATCTTTGCTCATTCCTTATGACAGAACTGGTGTATATCTGTCAGGTTTGTAGGCCTCCTTGCTCACCCATACTTTTTCTATGGGATTCAGGTCAGGGCTTTTTGTAAACCGGCTTTAGTTGTATATAAAAATTGCATTACGTTTAGATTCTAAAACAAAATACCAAGCAATATTATTTTTTCAAAATTCTGATACTATTGAATAATTAAAACTGGGAGACTTACATATTTGGTGTTAGAGTGCTGTGTAGGTATTGTGCAACTGCCTTTTCCTTCACATTCGATAAAAGCCACATGCAAAGAGAAACAAAACAGAACTATAATTAATCATGAGCTTTGTTTACTCTCTGTGTGGAGTTGCACATGTTCTTCGTGTGTATGCGAGGGTTTAGGTACATGCATCTTTACATCTTTGCCAGAAACCCAGAATCATCCCAATCCCTCTGACCCTCAAGCAGCAGCTTGTATATACAGTATCTCACAAAAGTGAGTACACCCCTCACATTTTTGTAAATTTTTTATTATATCTTTTCATGTGACAACACTGAAGAAATGACACTCTGCTACAATGTAAAGTAGTGAGTGTACAGCCTGTATAACAGTGTAAATTTGCTGTCCCCTCAAAATAACTCAACACAGACATTAATGTCTAAAACGTTGGCAGCAAAAGTGACTACACCCCTAAGTGGAAATGTCCAAATTGGGCCCAAAGTGTCAATATTTTGTGTGGCCACCACAAAATGTGGTGATGGAGTTCACCAGAGCTTCACAGGTTGCCAATGGAGTCCTCTTCCACTCCTCCATGATGACATCACAGAGCTGGTGGATGTTAGAGACCTTGCACTCCCCCACCTTCCATTTGAGGATGCCCCACAGATGCACAATAGGGTTTAGGTCTGGAGACATGTTTGGCCAGTCCATCACCAAGGCAGTGGTCGTCTTGGAGGTGTGTTTGGGGTTGTTATGTTGGAACACTGCCCTGCGGCCCAGTCTCTGAAGGGATGGGATCATGCTCTGCTTCAGTATGTCACAGTACATGTTGGCATTCATGGTTCCCTCAATGAACTGTATCTCCCCAGTGCCGGTAGCACTCATGCAGGCCCAGACCATGACACTCCCACCACCATGCTTGACTGTAGGCAAGACACACTAGTCTTTGTACTCCTCACTTGGTTGCCGCCACACACGCTTGACACCATCTGAACCAAATAAGTTTATCTTGGTCTCATCAAACCACAGGACATGGTTCCAGTAATCCATGTCATTAGTCTGCCTGTCTTCAGCAAACTGTATGCGGGCTTTCTTGTGCATCATCTTTAGTAGAGGCTTCCTTCTGGGACGACAGTCATGCAGGCCAATTTGATGCAGTGTGTGGCGTATGGTCTGAGCACTGACAGGCTGACCCCCCACCCCTTCAACCTCTGCAGCAATGCTGGCAGCACTCATACGTCTATTTCCCAAAGACAACCTCCGGATATGACGCTGAGCAGGTCCACTAAACTTCTTTGGTAGACCATGGCGAGGCCTGTTCTCAGTGGAACCTGTCCTGTAAAACCGCTGTATGGTCTTGCCCACCATGCTGCAGCTCAGTTTCAGGGTCTTGGCAGTCTTCTTATAGCCTAGGCTAGGGGTGTCCAATTGGCTAATCAACTGATCTTGGCTTTCAGTGGACTCAGGTGTGGCTTCTGCTCAGTTGGAATGAAAACCTGCATCCACACCGGCCCTTTGCGGATAAGACTGGACACCCCTGGCCTAGGCCATCTTTATGTGGAGCAACAATTCTTTTTTCAGATCCTCAGAGAGTTCTTTGCCATGAGGTGCCATGTTGAACTTCCAGTGACCAGTATGCGAGAGTGTGAGAGCGATAACACCAAATTTATCACACCTGCCTGCAACACTAACAAGTGACATGACACCGGGGAGGGTAAATGGCTAATTGGGCCCAATTTGGACATTTCCACTTAGGGGTGTACTCACTTTTGTTGCCAACAGTTTAGACATTAATGGCTGTGTGAAGTTATTTTGAGGGGACAGCAAATTTACACTGTTATACAGGCTGTACACTCACTACTTTACATTGTGGCAGAGTGGCATTTCTTCAGTGTTGTCACATGAAAAGATATAATAAAATATTTACAAAAATGTGAGGGGTGTACTCACTTTTGTGAGATACTGTATGTATGTGTGTGTATATATACACATACACATATTATGTGGTGGGCCGTCAGGGCTAGAAAGGCCTTCTCTGCTGGCCTAAACAGCAGTGATCTGAATCACTGACTTACATGTTAATATATTTAATATGTTTTTCCATGAATGTGGAGTAAATTATTCCCAATAGTCTATTCTCTACATTTCATAGCTTTTCTCTTGGTTGTACTGCTTCCAGTAGTGTACATTTATGATAAGAGTATTTATCCAATTATATTTCAGCCAGTGGCTGACATCATGTGTTGCCAGGGTGAAAGAAATCTGCCTTAAGGCCTTCAGAAGCCCGTAGCTTAAAACAAGTAGCAATGAATCTATTACATTAACCAATCCAATTTTGAGTTCACTGGGGCCATCTAGCAGTCATACGATTACGTCAGCAATTTCCTGTTCTTTGATTGGATAATTGCAGTATTCAGAGGCAGAGAACCGCACAAACTAAATTATATATACACTACTCACAAAAAGTTAAGGGTATTTGGCTTTTGGGTGAAATTTATGAAAAATATAAAAAGTTCACGCTACAGTGCTATTATATCATGAAAGTAGGGCATTTAAGTAGAAGCATGCAATGGTGATTTCCTCATCTCAAACAATTTACTTAAACAAAAGCCAACAACAGTGGTGGGTATACCACAACAAAAAATGTCAGTGTCTCAATAATTTGTCATGTGCCCTTGACCATCAATTACAGCTTGACAACGACGTCTCATGCTGTTCACGAGTTGACTTATTGTCTGCTGAGGCATGGCATTCCACTCTTCTTGAAGGGCGGCCCTCAGGTCATTGAGGTTCTGGGGTGTAGGGTTATGAGCCTCTACATGGCGTCTCAGCTGATCCCATAGGTTTTCTATGGGATTCAGGTCTGGAGAAAGTGCAGGCCACTCCATTTGAGGTACCCCAGCCTCCAGCAGCTGTTCACTAATGATGCGACCTCGATGAGCTGGAGCATTGTCGTCCATGAAGATGAAATTAGGCCTGTGTTGTTCATGCAGGGGCACAATGACTGGATTAATGATGTTATTCAGGTAGTATTGGCTTGTCACAAGATGCAGGGCAGTTCTGTATTGAGTAGACACATCTGCCCAGACTGTAACACCACCACCAACAAAGGCTCGTCTGGTGACAACAGTGGCTGATGCATAGCGCTCTCCTTGATGTCTCCAACATCGTTGGCGGCCATCATTTCTGCTCAACGTGAATCGACTTTCATCAGAGAACAGCACTGAGGCCCACTGGTCCCTCGTCCAGCATAAATGCTCCCTGGCCCGACGCCTGTGCCTGGTGGTGTGGTCAGGTACCCTTGCAGGTCGTCTAGCACGCAGACCATGCTGATGTAAACGGTTTCAAATGGTCTGACATGACACTTGGGTGCCTCTCACCTCCCTTAAATGTGCCTGAAGTTGAGTAGCATTGATCATCCGGTTCCACAGGGCACTGTTCACAATGAAGCGATCATCAACATGAGATGTGGCCAAAGGACATCCACTTCTATGCCTTTCTGTGACTCTTCCAGTCTCTCTGTATCTGTCGCAACCTGCTGATGACACTCTGTGACACTCTAAGCTTAGTGGCAACTTCCCTCTGAGAACATCCTGTTTGAAGCCTCGCAATGGCGAGGTACTGTTGATCAATAGTTAGGTGTCGTCTTGGTCTCATGATGTCAAAATGTGAGCAGCATGATGAAGAGGACTGTTTAAATACCAATTCTAATTGAACCAGAAAATGTATTGGTCGATTTTGTACTTCAATGCACTGAGAAAAACATTTAAATCAGTAGAATAAATTAAAAATAATTAATTCAATTAACCAACCAAGTGATAAATCTGTAGTGGAGATCTCATCTATATCATGACTGAGAATCTGATTGATGACCTTTTCAAGGTCCAGAGCTGGAACAAAGGTGACCAAGAGACGTGCCATTCTTTGTCTGAGTTCTTCAAACCTGAGGCTAAAAAGAAAAGAAGCACTGTATAAGTGACTCCATTTGAGTAATTGTGCAGGTCAGAACTATGACTTTTGTCTTACTTGCCAGAAAATCTATAGTATGTTATCTAGAGTATTATGCATAAACTGTACAAACTATATAATCCTATAAAATATTAAGCTGATCATGCCTGAATTTTGTAACTTTCAAACTATATTTCAAAAACAGAGCTTTTACGGTGACTGCATGTTATTATCTCTGTATCCTCACTGACCTTTCTGATATGTCCTGTGTCTCATCCTTCCATGTCCGAAACTGTGAATCTTTTTCTCTTCCTGGGTTGGAGGCTTCTTTTAGAGGTGCTGCATAATCTTCATCAGTTACCTTTACCTTTTCAATTTCTCTCTTAATTTCTTCTAAATCTTTCTGCAGGCTCTCACAGCAGTTTGTCAATTTCTCATATTCTAGACTATCCATCTTTGGACAGACAAGATAAGATTTACAATAATAAGACATAAAACATCACAACAATTGTATTTATATTTAAACTTAATTCATTTAGTTAGAACACACAATATAAAATGCAGCAAATTTAGACACTCACCTCTGTCAGCCCTTTTTTTAGTTCTCTCAGCTTATCTTGGAGCTGCCTCGTTGTCTCCATGACCTGCAGGTACAGCACTTTGACATTTTGCTGGTCCACAAAAACAGAATCTGTCGATTTAAAGCTCTGTTCATCACTCAAGCTCAGGGAAAATACATCACTATTATCATTCAGTGCTGGTTTAAAGTCCTTCCAGTCTGCTGTATCAGGATTACTACTGATCAAGGCAGGAAATTCTGGAATGTAATTGTCAAAACATTTTCTTCTAGCTTTTTTCTCTGATTTCTCTTGACTCAGGTCCAGGGCTTTCTTCTTCCTGAAATAAATGTGAAATAAAATAATTCAGGCACTTATAATGTCATGTTATCGTGAAGAACCATGAGACAGAAGGAG
Organism: Hemibagrus wyckioides; assembly: GCF_019097595.1. Lineage (NCBI taxonomy): Eukaryota > Metazoa > Chordata > Actinopteri > Siluriformes > Bagridae > Hemibagrus > Hemibagrus wyckioides. The sequence continues at coordinate 25,322,361 of NC_080715.1, read as the reverse complement.
TGACTACAGTACCTTTTAGGAGTAGTAGAGAGAGATTTGTCCAGAATGACAACAGAAGCATCATTAGAAGGTCTGGGTGTCACTGGCATGGATGACCTTGGATTCACAAGGCTCTTGAAAAAAAAGCACATGTGAATGAAAGATGGAGACAGATTGAAAACTATGTATATATAATTATTAGAGCTGGGCAACAATTAAAATTTTTAATCGCGATTTCTCTGCGATTAATCGCATTGTTATACTCAAAATTGAATAGGTAGCCTATCTATCTATCTATCTATCTATCTATCTATCTATCTATCTATCTATCTATCTATCTATCTATCTATCTCTGCCTAACCATCTATCTATCTATCTATCTATCTATCTATCTATCTATCTATCTATCTATCTATCTATCTATCTATCTATCTCTGCCTAACCATCTATCTATCTATCTATCTATCTATCTATCTATTTATCTATCTTTATTTCTTTATTTCTTTCTATCTATCTATCTATCTATCTGCCGTCTGGAAGAAGTTAAAAATGAAACTGTCCATGTAGAAGTTCGTTGCCTTTCTCCATGTTTGTTTATCCGCTGGTTCCTGTGAGCGCCGCCGCAGTCTTACGGTCATCCCAAATGCTCTCATTGGTTGAGACGCGTGAGGACGTTTATCCCAAGCCAATACGGATCAAGATCCCACCCCTCCCGTCACCCTTAGTTTGTTTGTATGTGTATTCAGAGCCAGTGAGCAACAGACTTTTAAAATAATTTACAAAATAATAAAAACTGCGTTAATGCGCGATAAAATAATTGTCGGCGTTAATTAATTAATGAGTTAACGCGATAATAACGCGTTAACTTGCCCAGCCCTAATAATTATATAAAATTGGGTCCCAAGCTGTCTATGATTATGAATCTGAAAATACCATTAACACCTATTTATGTTGATGCATTGCATGTAATTTTGTATACTATATTTTACCTTCCTTTTTTCTGACACCTTCTAGATGAACACCTTGTCAGTTCTGTTAAATGATTAAACTTATTTGCATATTTCACAGTCTAATTATATACATAGAATTATATATAATTGTATAGCTTCAAAATGCTTATATTAATGTGCACCCTTTCTTCAGCAAAACAACATCCTGGTTTTGCTAAAGAAAGGGTGCAAGATACATTTGTCCACAGTTTTTCATAACTCCACATATTTCATTTATTTTACTGCCTGAAGTCAATTTGGGTATCCATATGGTTTCCATCATTTAAAATTATTTATTTACTATATCACATTTTTGGAGACTCTAGTATGTTTTTACATATAGTTAGAATCTGATCGAATTGCCTTTTCATTGCTTGATTCAAACATTTAGAGTAGCCTTCCATAAGCTTATCTTTGCTCATTCCTTATGACAGAACTGGGGTATATCTGTCAGGTTTGTCGGCCTCCTTGCTCACCCATACTTTTTCTATGGGATTCAGGTCAGGGCTTTTTGTAAACCATTTTCTTACAACTTTGAACAGCTCAGGATCAATGACCAACTGCATTCAAAATGCTTATTTTAATGTGTACCCTTTCTTCAGCAAACATCATCCTGTTCAACTGAACAGTGACGCTTGACTTGTTTAAAGAAAGGAATCCTGGGGTTCACTGTGTAAAAACAATTTCCAGCAACCCACACAATTACTCCTACGACCAGACATAATTTGGTGGATGGTAGGGATTAATTGTTTCCTCAGCTTATCATACCGATCTCATACATCTCAAAAACTGCAATGGCTAAAGATGAATACAGAAAAGGAGTTCCTTTTCGAGGGAATTTGACGCTGCATTGTGACTGACGCTATGGAAACGCTTCTATGTGGAAGATGTGTCTGAAGTTTTGTGTGAAATCACTCCGATTTACTGGCTCGGGTAGGTCATGTGACGAAGCTGAGCGCGCCAGTAAGACGACAAAAGGGCATCTACGTCACATTACTCCAGCTTCTTTGTCTTCAGGAAGCGCTCTGTGTATGTTTGTGTGAATTGTTTAGGGTTAGACTGTCTGTCTAGACTAGGGAAAAAAGAATATATATATATATATATATATATATATATATATATATATATATATATATATATATATATATATATATATATTCTTATATATTCTCTATTATATATATATATTCTTATTTATATATATATATATATATAAAAGATTAGGAAAAATAGCGAGCAAGTTCAGAAAGTGCATGCATCCATGCCCCGCTACATTACGGTATGACTCATACTTTTTCTGCGTTGTTTGTTTGATAGTGGAGTGTGCATGGCCGGCTCTCGATAGGAGCAGGCTGTGTGCACTATGAAACTTTTCATCTCCATAAACTCTGCTCTCGCTTGGTTGTTTTTTTCCAGCCAAGCACCTGCGCCTTGTGACTCTGGTCCCGCATCAAATTAGATCATGGGTCTTGCAGGTCGAGTTAGTGGAGGCCCTCTCTTCTGACTCGGACTTCCCTGTTTCGGCTCTGGGAGCTCGCTTTGCGATTTCTTCTGACCTGAATGAGGAATTATTATTGTCTCATGAGGAGCATGATGTGGGCAATGATGAGTGGTATGCCACTTTCTTGTATTTCCAGCCAAGCACTTGCGCAGCGTAGCTTGAGTCCTGCATCCCATTGCATTCTGTGGTGTTCAAAAAGCTCCTGGAGGTGATCACACATGCTGTTGCTAAGCTTAGCTTAGATTGCCATGATGAAAGGTTAGTGTTGTCCTCTGTGAGCTTGATAATCTCTGACTAACTTCACACCGCCTTCCACCTCCATTCAGGCGTCTCCCTTTTTCCCCCCAGACCTCCACACTGAGGTGTCGAGGTTGTGGAATAGTCCTTATTATACCTGTTTGTTGTCCTCATCCACTGCTGACTATTCAGCCATTGTGGGCCGTGATGAACATGGGTATGTGGCGATGTTGAAGAGCTTGCAGGCTATCTCTCCCCTTCGTTGGCTGCATGGAGAAAGTCTGTATTTCCACCGAGGCCC